>NC_066588.1:7875000-7882500 GCF_905475345.1 Vespula vulgaris
ATAATTTTCAAGCTTTTCATTATTATTGGACTAGCAATGAACGAATATAGTGTAAAATGATCGGCAAATGACAATGGATATGAAAAATAATTAATTGTTAAGTTAATAATTTTTTCATATAATTATGTGAGTTAATAGTATTTTAAAGAGAACTTTTTTTTATATATTGTATAGATATTTATAATATACATAATATTTTTATTATAAATATGATATAATATATATACGTTTTATTATATTATATTAAATTATATTATATTATATATTATTATATATTAATTTCTACAATTATATGCAAATAGCTTTTGTCATTTCTATATCCAAATATGAATATAAAAAAGATAATCGCATAAGATAATAGCATTCTATAGCATCTATAAAAAATTATATGAGCGACACTTGAACTTACTTAGACATTTTTATAATCCATTTATCAAGGTGTATGTCATCATCACTTTATAATCATACGTATATTTCGTCATTTATTCCGTTATTTTTAATCATTCACACATACTATAAATATATGTATATTATACCTTGTATATATTTACATATACGGATACAGATACATCGAAGAGGAAGAGATTTTCTTTTATTTTCTTTTTGAAAAAGAAGAGAGTCAATGAAATTTCAAAGCTGAGATTTTCGTATTTCCATCTTACTCGACGAAACGAGCTTTTCAACGAAAGCAGTCTTTTTAAATAACGCGAGGACACGGAAGCCCAGAAGTGAAGAAAAATTAGAAATAATAGCGAACACTTTGCCGGCGTCTGGCTTATGGAGACGTAATTTTTGCTCTATCGTCGTCATTCTCAAATACTCGAGTACGTACCTACATACATACATACATACATACATACATACATATATATGTATATATATCCCAGATACACCTATGTACCTTCTACCTGCGGCAATTCGTACATTGCGCTCAAAAATGGCGCTCGAGTTTTGCATTCTCTCCTGGTTATTTTTCTTCGTTTGCGGGACTAGAAAAAAGTACGCTCGACTAAAGAAAGAAAATAGAAAAAAGAAAAAAGAAGAAAAAGTAAAAAAAAAAGAAAAAAGAAAAAAGAAAGGTTGTACGACGACGAGATTAAAAATTATTTTCCACGTAATCCCTCCTCGTTACCACGGTGAACAAGCAAAGCTCTTCTTAAATTCAAAACTAAACTTCCAATTTCGTGGAAAAATTTTTTAACCTTATTTTATTTTATAATTCTCTCTCTTTTTCTCTCTCTGTCTCTCTGTCTTTTTTTTTTTTTCTTTTTTTTTTCCTTAATTTTTCAATTCTTCTTTTTCTTTTGAGTGAAACATATGTGTACGTTCGAGCACATATTCGTGCGGAATGATTCGTTTAAACGAAAACTTTCGAACGTCTCGCGACGTATGAGCGGTAACGTTTGGATATATGAAAGAAAATGAAAAAAAAAAAGAAAAGAAAAAGAAAAAATTTCGTTGGAAAACAGGAGAATGGGATCTTTCATTATTTTTTTTTTTCCTCCACCTAGTTGTTCTTTGAACATTGTTAACGCTATAAATTATCCCTGGCAAAATTCCGGCTCGTAATAATTTTGAATATGTCTTTTCTCGAAAGAGAGGAAAAACGAAAAATGGAGAGGAAATGCATTTGCACCAGGGTTCTTTTTGACGTGTGCGAAAAATAAAATAAAATAAAATAAAATAAAATAAAATAAAATAAATGAATAAATAAAAGAAAACGAACGAAAAAAGAAAAAGAGAAGAAAGAAGGTACCGTGCTCTTAATTTTCATTTTCTTCGTTTCTTTTCTTTTCTTTCATTCCTTTTTCTTCTATTCTTTTTTAATTTTCGTTTTTACGAACGAACGAGCCAACGATCATCGGTAGATCGTTTATTTTTGGGGTTTTCTGTTTTACTTTTGCTTTTGTTGTTGGATGAATCAAATGAAAACGAAGACAAGTGTTCGCTCGCATGTGAAATCATTTTAGAATCGATTTTTTTTTTTTTTTGATTTTCCCTTCTTTTATTTTCTTCCCTTTTATCTCTCCGTCCATTTTCAACCGTTTTTCTTCTTGCCAACTCTTTCGCTCATCGCATTACACGACGTGTAACGTCGTGTTTCACGTCAAAAACCGAGAAGCCGGGTTTGCGAAAAGCAACGAGTCGATTCTTCTTTGTTAACGTGGAATGATCGCGTTTGTTTCATTTCTGCTACAATTCTTGTTAGTGTGTTGAAGCAGGGAGTAAAGGGAGTCTGCGTTACAGAACTTAAATGTCACACAAAAGTGAGTCATTCTTTACTATCATCACAAAATTTCAAGAAAGAGGGAGAGAGAGAGAGAGAGAGAGAGAGAAGTAAATTTGATTTAAGTCTTACGATTTAAAAGTACATAAAAATACATAAAATTTACAAGTTTATAAATTGAATATAAAAATAGAATTAAAGAAAAATGATTCAATCCTTTTGAAGAAATCAGAATTTAAACGATTTCTATCGAAAGTTAATCGATCTATTTCCAAAGGTTAAGATCGAAACGTCGGGTTAATAAAAGATCAATATATTTTTGAATTTCAAATTATAGAGAAATATATACGTAATTAAGTATTTCATTATCCGCGATTTACTATGGATACGAATTATAAATAGGAGATAATTAAGTATATCTAGTCATTAATAATCAACGTGCTTGTACACAATAAGCCGATAAATTAAAGCAATGCTTATGCGTCGAATAAAGTATTCGCATTTGTTCTCTTGTCATATATTTATGATTATTTATCTTATATTAGACGTAAACACTCGATCAAAATCATTTAGAAAATATAATATCGATGTGTGACTTACGATTGGAAGGGGTGTCCGGTGCTGCAGTTGCTGAAACAGAAAAAGAACAAATGGAGAGATTAGATAAGCTAGATATAAAACGATTATCATATCGATATTCATTATTGATCGTGTAACTTTTTTAATTACGTCGGAATATTTACTCGTAAAATATTATCCGAGATATTTTCTTTGGGACATCTCGTTTCCATTGTATTTTCATTTTTCAATTTATACGTATATACTTATATATATAAAAATATATAATATATAAATATATATACAATATTATATTATATATACATATAAAATAATATATAAATGTATATATTATATATACATAAAAAAAAATATATATATACACACACACACACACGTAGATAATTGTATACAATTCGCAGATAGAATATTTTTAACGTAAGCTCTCTTTTTTTCGTTCGATTAAATCGAATTAAATCGTCGATATCGAGTTCGGCGAGAGTAGCAATAGAGAAAAAGATCTTGAATTGAGAGTTTCGAAGAAAGGCAGATAGATACAGATAGAAAATGAAGAAAGAAAGATTGAAAAGAATCGCGAGTCTTATAACTTTCGTTCCTCCTTGTTTTTTTTCTTTTTTTCTTTCCTTCCTTCTTTCTATCTTTCTTTTTTTTTGTGGGTGAGTATGAATCGTATTACACGAGGAGGGATCTCCTTCTCCTCTTCCTTCTCATCCTCTTGAACCATCCAAGACGTCGTTTCCTAATAAGCGAACCGTGTCGCGTCTACTTCCTTTCAGGCACAGCCAACCGAACGAGAGAACGAAGAAAAAAGGAGTGAGCGAGATAGAAAGTTGTAAATGAGCGACTAAAAAGGCGACACGAATCTCGCGAATAGTAACGTCGGGACTGTGAATGAAGAAGATGACGTTATTTCGAAGAACGAAGAGAGTATTCTCCTTTTTTCTTTTCTTTTCTTTCTTTTTTTTTTCCTTTTTTTTTATTTCATTTTTCTTCATCTCGTTCTTTCGCGAATCCTTTCACAAAAGCATTTTTTATCAGGCAGATTTATCATAGAACGCTTATTGCTAGCTTTTCAAAAGAAAGGAACTCTCGTTGGTCGCATATTATTTTTTCTTTGCTTCTTTCTTCTTTTTCTCGAAATTATCATATTATCATTGTTTTTGTTATTATTATTATTATTATTTTTTTATTATTGTTGTTGTTATTATTATTTTATACAATTATGTACAGAGAGAACGATCGGAGGATTATAATTTTTTCAATAATTTCTTACGTGACATTTCTGACTACAGGGGAAACTTTTCGAAAGAAGAAACAAGAAAGATGAGGATTTTTACCGGTTTTTAAACATTACTTTTTCAAGATTATTATTATTTTAATATCATTATTTTTATTATATGCAATTTTTTAATATCATAAAATTTTCTGATATAACACTTCCTTTTATTATACAAAATTCAGTCATTCAAAATTTATTATGGATAGCAAATTATTATGTATAGACATTCTTACCGATGATTATAATTTTCACAATAACGTTTAATAACATCTCTGACTATTATCACTTTATCGAAAGATTTCCACTAATTATTTTTTACTACTTACACTTCTTTTTTCAAATTATTATTACTATTACTATCATTATTAGTAATATCGATATTGTAGGATCTCGCATTTAAAGAGACAACGATCGACAATTTTTATACTAAAGCGCAATAACATTTTATTTAACAACTTTGAACGATTAACAGTTGATAAGTAGGTTAGACTTGGTAGAATGAAATTCATAAAATGAAATAAAAAAAAAAGAAATTTCGGCGTCTTCTCGTTTCTCTGTGTAGAGAAGAAGTAAATGAGCTTGTCTCTTTCGTAGTATACGCACATGTACATGCTAAAAGTGAAAGAAAGTCGGGTAGTTCGGTTCATTTTTGACCTACTTGGAAGATGCGAACCATCTGTATCTCTTCTACCAGACCCTCGTTAACTAGGCTGGTTAAGGGTGAAAAGTGGGCCAGATTACTTTTCCGAGCTTCCTACCACCTATTTCCTTCATTTCTCTCTCTCTCTCTCTCTCTCTCTCTCTCTCTCTCTCTCTTTTCTCTATCTCTGTCTCTGTCTCTGCTAACAGATTTCTTCTTACTCTCTCTTTCTCTCTCTCTGTCTGTCTGTCTCTCTCTCTCTCTATCTCTACCTCTCTTTTTCTCTCTTTCCATCTTTTCTCTCTTTTCTTTTTCTCTTTCTTTCTTTCTTTCTTTTTTTTTTATAATCTTGACTTCTTACTTTAAATCCCTCGACGAAATCTTCCATTCGAGCCATTCCTTTCGAATTTTTCCATATTTCAAGAAGACTAGAAGAATCTTTTTAATCTAACATTATTTTCGTTCAAAGACGTACAGGTTTTCATCGAAAGTTTCTCTCGATAGACGAATAAAAATACATTCTATGCAGACTGACAGAAAGTGAGAGAGAGAAAGAGAGAGAGAGAGAGAGTGGGAAGAGAGAAGAAAAGATATTTTTACACGGTTTTCACATTCGTTTAAAATTTTTTTCAATCTTTTGTTTCTCTTTTTCCTTTCCCTTGTTTTTTTTTTATTCTCTCTTTTGTTCATTCCTCCCTTTTCGATTAAAATCTTTTATCCTCATCGACACAATTATCCCGATTATATAGGTACTTCGAACGAGACGTTCTTTACGTTGAAATGAATTCTTCATTGTCCCTATATAACTATAGCTATGCTGTTATTGCCAGCTACAAATTATTGTTTTTACAATTGAAGCGTATAATTAATCTTTCGTCCAGTGTTTACGAGATTTCCCTACGACGTAGATCGTTGTATATTTATAGGTGAACATAGAAGAGAAGAAAAAATCGATGAGAAATCGGAAAAAAAAGATCATTTCTCTCTCTCTCTCTCTCTCTCTCTCTCTCTCTCTCTCACTCTCTCGTTATATTCCGACTCGTTGATGCCGTTTTTCTTTCTCCCTTCCCCATTTTTTCCCATTACCGATCGTTTCCGCGTATCTCGTTTTCTCGTTACCCGCATCGACTAACGCATATATTGTTCTTCATTTAAATCTAACGTTAATTACTTGACCCCCGTGCATTGCCCTTTCTCCCGTTTCTCGTGTAATTAAAAAAAAAGAAAGAAAAAAAGAAAGAAAAAAAGAAAGAAGAAAAAAAAGAAAAAGAAGGAAAAAATAAAAGATAAAAGATAAAAGATAAAAGATAAAAGAAAGGAACGAAAAGAGGAAGGTAAGAATAGAACGAGAAGCGAAAAAAAGAAATTAGATAAAAGGGAAGATAACGAACGAACGAACGAACAAATAAAATGAAATAAAATAAAAAAAAAAGAAAATACGAAGGAGTAATTTTTTAACGTCACCGCCATACCAGCCATCGCCTTCAACTAATTTTCCCTTTTTCGATCCGCCCTTTTCTTCTCCCGGTCGTTCTTTAATTGCCTCCGTCCCTCGAGTCTCTCTTAAGATTTACGCGTCGCGTCTTTTTAACGCCGCGGAATATCTTTTCATTTTCTTCCACGAGATTTATGCTTTTTGCGTGAATTTTTTTCATTAAATATCGCACGGACGTGTCTATTTGTCCTCTGTTACGTTTATGTGCGTGCACGCAAAAAGAAGGACAACGTAAAAATTAAATTATTCGATCGTTCTCGTAAAGAAAAAAAAAAAAAAAAAACAAAAGAGAGAGAGAGAGAGAGAGTGAAATGAAAAAAAAAAGAAGAAAAAAATCGTAGAAATTTGAGAGTATCGAAATATCGATCGATCGCGATTCGAAATAGTTATTATCACGTTACGTTACGTGACGTCCCCGTTAGGTGAACAGTTCGATAAAAATATTCGATCGACGAGAATCTCGTTCCTACGGATTGAATTCTCGATTCCGCGACGACTCGATACGTCCAATCGCATTTTCAACGCGACCGAAGAATCCGATTTTTGGAAAATCGTAGCGGTGCCGGACGAATTTATCGATTGGAACGAACTTCCTTTTTTCTCTTTGTTTTTGTTTCATCCCCCTTTCCATTCGTCCCTCCTCCCTCTTTTTTTTTTATACATTCCTTTTTTGTTCCGTGCGTTAATAAAACGGATCGTTCGTTCGAAAATTTCGTCGATTTTTGAAAATTTTATTCATCGACGATATTATAATTACATCGTGCATATGTATACGCGTTTGCGAAATTCATAATAACATTAGTTATAGTAATATTATTCGAAAGATATGCTATAATGTTTTCTTCGTCAAAATATTAGTCGATGATCGAATTATGGTAATTATTCGTATAAACTCGATGCATTGAAAGCTCTAAATCATCGCGCTCATTGCTTCTTCCATATACTTCAACAAGCACCTTGATTATACGCTTCTTCTCTAATTAAGTTTAACATTTAACACATACATACCTTTTTCCCACCCCTTCCCCCTTCTCTCTCTCTCTCTCTCTCTTTCTCATTTCCATCAACATTTTCACTATCATCGTCGTCGTCTCTTTCCCACCTACGAAGTTCTCCTTCTGCAGGCTTTTTCGCGTGCACAGACCGTAAATAAAACGTGTTTCGCCGTTTCTCCGTCGCTAGCTCACCCTCCTTTACCAACAGCCAACTCTCTCCAGAACATCTTTTCCCTTTTGCTAGAAGAACCGTCAGTTGCATTTCGACGAGATATATTTCTCACA
>NC_066588.1:7885000-7935000 GCF_905475345.1 Vespula vulgaris
ATATTTGACTAACGGGGCTTCCTTAGATTCACTTATGTTGGGAAATAGTCCCTGGATATAGGTACTCCGATGAAAAGGGGTGGACCACTATAACGAGTAAGAGAGAGATAGATAGGTAGTCTATATAGATAGATAGATGTGTCTGTAAGAGAGAAAGATAGATAGATAGATAGATAGAGATAGAAAAAAAGGAAAAGAGAGAGAGAGAGAGAGAGATAGATAAATATATAGTAGGACTTATGCAAAAGCTCATATCAGAGATAGTAAAAGCAACAACGTGCCCTTCTTCTCTCTCTCTCTCTTTCTTTCTTTCTCTTTCTCTTTCTCTTTCTGTCTTCCTCTTTCTCTTTTATAAAGTTCTCTTATGTAAATTTTCTGGTGAAATTGAAACACGTCGGTTTTACTCTCGACATAATGGATTCCTTTCTGAACTCTAACTTGTTTTCCGTGCTCACTGGCACGCAATGATCCTCGAAAAGTGCCGTTAGTTTCATCGAAATGTTTTTTTTTCTCTCTCGAAGAAAATTTTCCAAGAAGTAGAAGTCCCATAGAATCTATTTCGTATGCAGGTATACGACGATATGTATGCAAGGTATATCACGCTCATAAGAAATGAAATTACTTGATACATACGTAAGTAGAAATTTCTCTTTTCTTTTTTGTTTTTGTTTTTTCTTCCTCTTCTTCATCTTTCCCATCATTTTCTTATCCTTTCCTTTTGTTTCCTTCCTTTATCTTCTTCTTCTTTTTTTTTTCTTTTCTTAAATGATTCCGATTACAAATGAGAGTCAGAGTTAACGCATTAATATAGAGATCGTCAGAAGCTTTAAGAGACGCATTCGATTTATGAATGTATCGTTAAAATAACGTCGTCGCCGACAGTCTGTTCGTTGATCGCATTTTTTACGATACTCGTATACGACAGATGTGAAAAAAAAAGGACGATGGGATGATGATATAAAAAGAAAAGATAGACAGACAGGTAGATAGTGAGATGGATAGAGATAGAGATAGAGATAGAAAGAGAGAGAGAGAGAGAGAGAGCGATGACAGAGAGAAAGAAAGAAAGAAAGAAGGGAGAAAAAAAATGAATGGGGTAACTCCATAGTATATAATTTCTAGATTTCGAGGGGAAAATCTTTATCTTTTGCATCCCCATCGAATCCTCTTGAAATCTGCTCGACGGATTTCTAGGCGGACCTTTCGAGTGACTCTTGAGACTCTTTATCTCTCTCTCTCTCTCTCTCTCTCTCTCTCTCTTTTTCTCTCTCTTTCTCTCTCTTTCAAATTCCGAGTTGAGCCGAGCTGAGCCGTAACAGCTTCGGCTTTTATCGACGTATTTCTGATTCATTTTCGAATTGGGCTGTGCAAGTCAACCTTTCTCTCTCTTTCTCTCTCTCTCTCTCTCTCTTTCTCTCTCTTTCTCTATTAATAGGCGTTTGTCTCATGCCAGAAGATCGTTCTACACGAACGAAACTTTCGCAGTCGATAACAGACATATTGTAATTAACGACCATTTCCGTTCTCCATAGACTGTCAAACCCAATATTCTCCCATTCGTTACGATCAAGATTATTATTATTATTATTATTATTATTATTATTATTATTATTATTATTATTATATATTTTTTAAGGAACAAAGACTATCGTCTTTATCTTTATTTTTCTTTTTTATAAAGGATTTTATAAAATTAGTAGTTTTCTTTTCTTTCTTTCTCTTTTTTTTTCTATTTTGTATCTTAGATAAGACCAGCAGCGCTTCGCTCATGGATTATATGTAGCAACAATATACGACGAGTTTAAAAAAAAAAAAGAGAGTGAAAAAAGAAATATTATTTTTTTATTGATTGTCGCAATATTTTTCTTTCTCTTTTTCTTTCTTTTTCCACTTCTTCTTCTTCTTCTTCTTTCTTTCTTTTTTCGACTCTACTACAAATTACTCTTCTCGTTTCTATTTATAAAAGTATCGGAAAGATATATTCATGAAATTTCAATAATTCATGAAATGAAATTTCGATGAAAAGTAATTCGTTATTAACTGTAAGTAAATAGATCTTATGGAACGATAAAAGGTTCCTCGTTGAAAGCGTTCAAATTAGAAATAGTATATGTCGATTAATGATCGAGAAACAAGCTCGTTTATTTTTTCTATAACAGCTTTCCTCTTCTCTCTTTCTCTCTCTCTCTTTCTCTTTTTTTTCTTTCTTTCTCTCGCACATGTACTCTAAATCGATATTTCATTTTCTGAAGAAAGGCGATGTGTAAAGTTATAAACACGTGTATACACATACGTGTAACGCGTCTAGCATGTTTTAAGTGCGTTCTTTTTTTCTCGCATCGTTTCGATCGATAGAGAACACCATTAACGTTTATCGTTCCAACGATAACAATTCGACCCTATTAAATTCTTTTGATTTATACTCTGGAAGCTTTCATCGACTCATCATTACGCGTTTTACTATCTATTATGTACACTGAATCATATTGTTTCATCATGACAAATTTTTTAAATGACTTTTATTGTCATGAATCAATAATCAATATTCAAGGTCATGAGAAGAAGAGAAAGGGAGAGAACAAGAGAGAGACGGATAGAAGGAGAGATGAAAAAAAACAATGAACAATAATTATATATATATATATATACGTATAAGAAAAAAAAAAGAACGCTCTTTCTGAAAAAAAATCTATATTATCTAAATTCTTAAAATAATACGAATGTTTACACCTAGAAAAAAATATAAAAAAAAAAAAACAAAAACAAGATAAAACGAAAGCAAATATTAAAGCTAATTGGGTAATTCTTTCTCTTTTTCTTTTTTCTTATTTTTTTTTTTTTAACTACTAAAATAAATTATCATTTTAATTGAATGAAGTTACTTCGATGTATTTTTTGTTCGGTCGAAGAATATTTGTCGTCTCGGGTCTCGTTTAAGAGTAATTTTTAATTAAAAATTGAACAGGAGGAAAAAGAAAGCAGAGGACGAGTTTAATTCCCTTTGGAAAGAAATCTGAAACGTTAAAAGAAAGAAAGAAAGAAAGAAGGAAAGAACGAACGAACGAAGGAAAGAAAGAAGGAAAGAAAGAATGAAAGAGAAAGAAAGAAAGAATGAAAGAGAAAGAAAGAAAGAAAGAAAGAAAGAAAGAAAGAAAGAAAGAAAGAAAGAGAATGCATCGTTTTAGTAGTCGCTTTCTGCTAATCCTTTTCACTCGTTTCCTAATTCTGCCTGCTTTTCCGACAATCCGTTGCATTCCCATTGCAACGGATTAACGCGCCAGGAAGAAGTTTATTCGTCTGCAATCGAACTATTAGCCCTTTCTCTCTCTCTCTCTCTCTCTCTCTCTCTCTCTCTCTCTCTTTTCGTCTCATTATTTCCTTCTTTCTCCAATCGTCTCTCTTTGTCTCTCTCTTTTTCTTTCCTTTTTTTCTCTCTTTCTCTTTCCATCTTTCTATTTTTCTCGTTGATGATAAAACGTCACCTCTCGAGCTCCGACGAATTTTTAATCCCATCCTAGTAATATCTGCTTATCCTTCCGAGAGGCGAAACGAGTCGAGCGTTAATCGAGTTCTCCGTAAGATCGTAATCCTTTTACGAGTCCCCGTTCAATCACGAATAAGATTACTCGTCTACGAAAGAGTTAAGACGTGAAAATAAAATAAAATAAAATAAAATAAAATAGAATAAAATAAAATAAAATAGGAAAGAAAGAAAGGAAGAAGGATTTTTTCATTCCAATAAGTCAATAACGATACCAATTCATTCTTCCATTGATTTGCTTTTGTAAATTGTTATTTTTTTTTATAAGATATATTATTTATATCTATCTAAATATTTTTAAATATATGTATATATATATAATATACTTAAATATTTATACATAAAAAATATAGATATGTATATATATATATATATAAATTTAATATAAATATATATACTTATAAATAAAATGTATGTATATCTAAAATATAAAAAAACATGTGAAGCATAAATATATAAAAAATAAAAAAAAATTATAATATGTATGAAAAAAGTATCCACTTATTTATTCGTTGAAGGGGATAGAGAAAAGACGAGTCAAAAAATAAGAAAAAAAAGAAAAAAAGAAAAAGAAACCAAAAAAGGGATAAAGAAATATGATAAAAAGCATAGAAAATTCGATAGGAGATATCAACGGATAAATGAGAGAAAGTATATTTGCGATATCGATATCCGGTGATAATAATTAAAGTTGGCAAAGCTTTTTATCGAGACAGGTTATGAGAAAGCCGATAATTTTCTACCTGCTGACACTCGAAATCGTTCTCACTGGATTTATATATCTCTCTCTCGTATATCACACAGTCTGTCTCAGTGAACCATGATCCGTCCAATCCAACGACGAATACGTAATCTTCTCATATCTGCATGTCTGCTATGTTCAAGAGACATCAACGAGTTCTTTCGAAAATATATAGCAGTTTATGAACGTTCTCTTAACGTACGAATACGATGTAATATAACATTGTTATGGGAAACATAAAAGCTAGCTCTCTATTGACAAAAAGCTTTAAGTCATTCGTATACACGAGCAATTATCGAGCAATAAATTTCGTGATTACTCGACGTTAATTGTTTAATGTGTCCGACTAATAACTCGGTTTGATTAACGACGTTGATCGATCTGAATAGTATTGTCATCATTTACCGTGAATTTATTCTATCTACCATATCGTACATTTTTCTTTCCTTGGTGATATATTTGAAGAATTATTTTTAAAAATTATTTCATACTCTTTAATAAATATCGTACGTTATATATTGGAGTGTAATTTCGAAACTGTAATGTGAATATTCCATGTCGATGTTCGTAATTGTCTCACTCCTTTTTTTTGTTTTTATTTATTTATTTATTTTTTTATTTCTTTAATGAACAATTAAAACACCTTCAGCTTACACAATTATATTGCATGTGTGTGTGTGTGTGTGTGTGTGTGTGTGTGTGTGTGTGTGTGTGTGGTATGAATTAAATTTGCAAGCCTTATTTTTTGATTTCAGTACACGTTTCTGAATACGTAAGTTGTATTTTTTTTTTTTTTTAAAGGAGAATACATTAAAGCACGCCGTTATGTTTGCCTTTGCAATTAACGTTACTATACCGAGAGATAGTTGCAATTTTATTTTTTTTCTTCCCCATCTTTTCGATTAATCTTGTTGTTCCTTTAAAATCCGTAGAGTTTACCACATCACGTGATTTATATCTTCACCTAATTGCATTTACATTTTAGATTGTTTATATCTTAACAAGAGAGCGAGAAAGGACTGATAAGAGTTTTACTTTGTCGGATTTAATTCGATATATTTATAATACGTAATAAGTTTTCTGATCAATAGTTTTTTCTTTCTTTTCCTTTTTTTGTTTTTTTTTTTTTTTTTTTGTTTTTCTTTTTATATTTATCATAGATTTTGATTATCGACGTAATAGAGTTGGAAATATTTTTTCCCTTTAATGAAACCTTTTTCTTTGATCATATTTTCCGTCTTTCGTTTGCTCCTTTTTCCTTCTTCTTCTTCTCCTTTTTTTTTCTTTTTCATTTTTTTATTTTACTTTTTTGTATGCGTCGTACGTGTCTGCAAATGAGATTTCCCGATATATATCGAGAGTGCTAAAGTTCGTTTCTGTTTCGACTAAGAAGTCGGCAATCTCGTTTAGTGATATTCCCGTGTGAGACAGAATCTAAAAGAATTTCATCGAAAAATTTCAAACGAACTTGTTTCATTTTGGTTTTCTTTTTCTTAATTTCAAAGATGTTAGTCAACGAAGTTTCAATCGTGTTTAATCTTAATGCATAATGTCTATACTGCGTAGTTACGTTCAGAGTGTTCTGTAAAAATAAGTATGAGTATCGATCAAGCATTACGAACAACGAGTTGTCCATCGAAAAATATAAAATTGTAAGAAACTTAACATCCCTTATAATATATCTTTCTTCATTTGATTTCTCTTCCTTGATTTCTATTTTTTTGTCGTTCTATGTATTAAGAAGAGCTTTCGAATTGAATTCGAATTCTTTGTTTTAATCAATAAATGATTTTATATCGAATTGAGACATCTCTTTTTGTTTTTGATAGCTTTAATTTCTCGTTGACGTATACTAATATGCTTTTGAGTTATTACAAAAACAAAAGTTTTTAATCGTTAATTAAAATCGTTTTTAATTTTTAATTTTAGTTTGTAGTTTCGCCATTTACTTGGAGATTAATAATTTTTATTACGATTAACTGATTTTATTTTTTCATCTTTTTTTATAATTATTTTATAGTTAATCGTTATTATGGGTTATAACAAATTATAACGTTACGTTAGGGGAAAAAGGGAGGAAGGGGAGGGAGGAGATATTATCCTATAAAATTATTCGTTTATGCTCTTCTTAAATTATTTGATTATGAATTACTTTATAAATTATTAAATTATTTTTTATTATTATATAAATTTATAATTTTATTATATAATTTTAATATTATATAAATTTTATAATTTTATAAATTATTAAATTATTTTTTATTATTATACTTATTAATACTTTTATTAAAATTATTTTATTATGCTTGTTCTTTCTTTCTTTCTTTCTTTTTTTTTCTTTTCTTTTCTCTTTTTTTTTTTTTTTTTTTTTTTTCATTAACCAGCTTTTATCGCTTTACGTTAGGTTACCTGGTTGTCTTTTCTTAAAGCATCTTTGAAACTATTTGTGGATGATGAGCCGAAGAGGGATCTTATAGTACTTAAAGATGGCGACATTGTAAGGGGTTGAAGAGTTTTTGAAGAGCTAGCTGGAAGAATCGAAGTTGAATTTCCTACTAGATACTTGCTTTAGATTAATAGCTTTATGTTTATCTTGAAATCGAGTGTTTGAGATAAATTTCTTTTTCTTCTTCTTTTTCTTCATTTCTTTTCTTTTTCATTATTTATTCTGTCTATAATATTTGATATATTTCGTATTAGAGTTTCTATATTTATAGAGTACCTGTCAAGATGTCGTTCCTCTTTACACGGTAAACATGTGAGTTCCTCCGTTGATAACTGGATACGTTAAACTATATCATCGTATTTTGTTTTAAGTATCTTTCCTTTTTTTAAATAATTTAGATATGTTCTCGAGTTGAACATGAGCATATTCGCTTCCGAAAGTTTTAAGTATATCAATTGATAATCGGTGTCGTATAAATTTGTTTCGAGTAGAGTCGTTTGAAACATCGTTTGGATATTTTATTCGTCGAGTTTTTTAAATAAAATAAAATAAATTAGTTTTCATTACGAAATTAAATATCTATCGACAGAAAATACTTTCGAATTATTACTTTGACGTTATTATCTGTGAACGTGTTCACAGTTTTTTTATTATGAATAAAAGGGATCGATGAATTAACAAATTTGATATATTTTTTCGTCTTTTTCTTTTTTGGGATCAGTTATTTGACCAATTGAGATTGCGTGGCCTCGAACAAAAATAATTTCGACAGAGTCGTCGAGTACTATTGCCGATTATTCCGTAAGAAATGGTATCTGTTGCATCATTTAAGATTAGTATGAGGTTTTCAGCCTAATTGGAACCATGATTTATTTATGTAGTTCTCGAGAACATTGGATGAGAGCGTCCTTGTTGTCAAAAACACTTGCGACGTCTCGTTTTGTCAAAATTGTCTGATTTATCACGGACAGGATGTATATTCTTCTAATACATACGCAAATACACGTTTTTACAATGTATATATGTACATTTATATATTTTAACCGTATATGCACTCGTTAGCAGTCACTCGTAAAGACGTGCTTTATCTCGACGACAATTCTCGTCAAATTCCGATGTTCATAGTTATCGTCTAACTCTATAATTTATCGGCTACGCTGATTAATTTTATTTTTAATAACTTCTTTCTTTCTTTTTTTTCTTTTTTTCTTATTTTAATAATAGTTAATAGTAATAATTAAAATAATAATAAATTTTTTGTTATTCTGATCATAGATAATAATAATAATAATAATAATAATAATAATAATAATAATAATAATAATAATAATAGTAGTAGTAGTAGTAGTAGTAGTAGTAGTAATAGTAATAATAATAATAATAATAATAATAATAATAATAATAATAATAGTAGTAGTAGTAGTAGTAATAGTAATAATAATAATAATAATAATAATAATAATAATAATAATAATAATAATAATAATAATAATAATAATAATAATAACAGCAACAACAACAACAACAACAACAATAATAATAATAAGCGTAAAATTTTCAAATTATGCACGAATCGAATTTCTTTAACATATTCCTTTTTTTGGAATTCTTTTTTTTAAATATTTTCCTTTTCTTTCTTTCTTTTTTTTTTTTTTTTTAATATTATTACATTATCATCCTGACGATACGTGTGGCCGAGCTTGGGTGAGTGAATATATAATTGAAATATTATGTACGTTCTATGTTATTCATATTAATCGTTCATATTAATTTTGTTCTTTAACACGTACGTTTGATTTTTCATCATCTTACTCTACAGCACAACAAGAATATGTGAATATAATTTAAACGTTTTACTTTATTCACATTTATAACGTCATATTTCTTAACATATATTCCTTTTCTTTTTCTTTCTTTTTTTTCTTTTTTTAATTTTTCTAATTTTATTCTAGCATTAAAAAAAAAAAAGATAAATATATTATTATAAAAATGTACCCATTCTTTATACGTCCTTCATATTCATTCGTTTTCTCTTCTTCAACATAACGAAAAAAAATTTATCTTTATTTTACTCCATCACTTCGATACCATATACCTACATATAATTTAAAAATCGTTCATACTTTACATTTTCTATACTGTTCATACTCCTAGCATTCTCTTCCTTAATATTTTAAACAAAAAAGAAAAAAAAATCATATATTTCTCTTCTTTTGCTTTCTCTATTTTATACCATATTCCACGTGAATAACCAATGCCAATGCAATTCCAAAATTATTCATTGCTCTTTGTTAACTCTTGCTTACTCATTGAGAACCATAGAACGAAGTATAATAAATGATTTTTTCGAAAAGACTCGTTCTTCTTTCCGTTTTTTTTTTTTTTTCTTTTTTTTCTTTCTTTCTTTTACACTCGAGATTCCTGCATAATCACACGCAATGTTTGTCGGACTGGGTGTATTGTCGAAGGTTTAAAGAGAAAAGATAGCGGAAAAGATGAAGAAAGAAGAAAGAAAGAGTTAGGAAAGGTGGAGGGGAAGAAAAAAATGTTCGTTTCGGCAAATATTTGCGTCGCTTCGGGATCTTCCCTCCTCTCTCTCTCTCTCTCTCTCTGTCTCTCTCTCTCTCTCTCTCTCTCTCTCTCTCTCTCTCTCTCTCTCTTGTTCACGCATAAGTTCGTGTATACTTGCCTGGAATGTTCGTTAGTTAGCACAGTGATAAAGTCACATTCCATTCCAACGTTCGCTAAGGTATCGGCACTACTTTGGCATACTCGAAAAGATATACCGGCTATCTTTGGTGAAAATGGAATTTTGCCTGGTAATCAAGACAAAAGGAAGGAAAGAGATAGAAAATAAATTCCTTCTTACTGTACGTCTTCGTGAATTAATGAAGAAAATGTGTGTGTGTGTGTGTGTGTGTGTGTGTGTGTGTATACATGTATATTGATATTTAAATAAAATGAAAGAAACGTCGAAGAAAATCGAGAAAAAAATGTTTTAAAGCTTTCGAAACATGAAACAACATCGTACAACGGTAGAAGGACAAAGTAGATGAGAAAGATTTGTGATCTTAACGAATGATTGTTTGCTTCTGTATCAGCCGAGATAAAAAAGAGATTATTCTTGGAATTATCGAGATTTTAAGATATCTATATCGATGTTATCAAGTTAAATTGGGAATAATAAATTCATTCGTTTTGTTTAAAGCATGTAAAAGATTTTAAGAAGAATTTTAAGCGTATAAAAAGAATTATACAACGTAGAAGTTGAAATATTGTTTGTATTAATGAATGTGGTATAACTCAAGTATTAGTAGATGTATGATTTTTATTTTATACTTTGTTTTCTTATATTTTATTACGACAAAATGAATTATATTTAACACGCGAAATTTTCAATATTTCGTAACTATAAAGTTATACTTACTATAATATAACTATATTAGATATACACGTTACTTAGTAACTTAGTAACGCATATAACTTGTAATATAATTATATTATACTACTGTAGTATAGTTTATATATATATATATATGTATGTATATGTATATGTATATGTATATATACACATATATATACACATTAATTGTAAATATAACTTTTTAAAAAGCATTCATATTTCCATATACATATATCTATCTATCTATCTATCTATCTATATATATATTTATATTTATATAATTAGACTTCGTTATTATCAAATTCGAAATTTCAAAGATAGTTAAAGCTAGCAGAAATTTTGTTTCACTATTTCCAAAAAACCTTTAATCATCGATCATTATAGAAATTCAGATGATTAAACATCGATAACAAGAACGTTAATTATTCAAAGAAAGGATAATGACTCAACAGGTTCTGCATTGATTAATCAATCTGTCCATCTGTCTCATTTATCTCGTCTCTCTCTCTCTCTCTCTCTCTCTTTCTCTTTCTCTCTCTCTCTCCTTTCTTCTTACGATCTATCTTTTACAATCTTGGACGATTCCGTTTGTCGTCGTACTTTTCACCTTCGTAAGTTCCCATTCGATTCAACTTGTCGTAGCACGTGCCACGAATACATTGCAATCGTATTCCAATCTAGTCTGGTACTTTTCGCCCCGGTTTACAAAGTTCTCGCGTATGCGGTTCTTCCGCACCATCACGATGGTTTAATTAAACGATTTTTCCCATCCTCTTGCTTCACCCTTTTCTCTTTTTTTCTCTGTCTCTCTTTGTCTTTTTTTCTCTCTCTCTCTCTCTCTCTCTCTTTCTCTATCTGTCTATCTATCTGTCTGTCTGTATGTCTGTATGTATGTCTGTCTGTTTGTCTCTCTTTCTCTCTCTCATAATTCGATGTTCGGGTATTCGACATTGGCTCTTGACTGGAAAACGTGAAATTCGTTTCTCGTTGTACGAATTTAACGATTACCTCTTCCCCTTCTCTCGTACATTCTCTTTCTCTTTTCCTCTCTCTCTCTCTCTCTCTCTTTTTTCTCTTTTTCTCTTTTTCTCAGTCACATAGTACATCGATTGCACTTGAGTTATGCTCGACGAACTTTCGCCGAATTCGAAAGGGTGGAAGAATGATTTTAACGGTTATACAGCGATATTATTCGCTTCGTCACCCCATCCCCTATAGGTTTTTTATGGTTTAACAAGGGGTTCCCTCAAGCGAGATGGTCGATCGATTTGAAAGAGTCGTCGTTAAATTTCAAAACTGTAGAGAATTATTTTATGGCGTATTGCTCTCGATGGTCAGAGGGATTTCCGATTTTTCTGCGTTTCGAAAAGAGAGAAACTGTGCGTGCGACAGAAAGAGAGAGAGAGAGAGAACGAGAGAGAAAAAGGGAGAGAGAGACTCGTGAATGATCATAGTAAATCGTTCGGTCATCTCTTTCTCTGATTCTCTTTCTCTCTTTTTTCTTTTTTTTTTTTTCTTTTCTTTCGAATATTTTAACCGGATCAATTCGTAAAAATTTCTTTCCGATGAATCTAGATAAATATATTATAATATTTTATTACATCATAATAATTCGAGATTTTCGAACATTTTGAAATAAAAGAAATAAGAGAAAAAAAATAAATAAAATTTCAAGATGAATGCATTTAGTTCAGAGAAACTGCTCATATAACTTCTATCGGACAAGTCGATACTTTAACTCGGGACATTAGAAACGTCGTATAAACGACTCGATCGTTCGTGACTTATGTAGTTGTATATCTATGAGCAACGAGCAAGATTATCAGAAACGGAAACGCGTGGCGAATCGATTACGGTCGCGCGCTCGAACGGAACCGAATACGGGTTCTCAAATATGTCTCGTTCGTGACGGAACGGATTGAGAACTTATAAAGTAGATATACAGATACGCATACGTATGTATGTATGTATGTACGTATGTATGTATGTATGTATGTATGTATGTATGTATGTATGTACAAATAATCTACATAACGTTGAAACAACAACAACATACAGAAACTTTTCTATTGATCCAAGCCTACGTAATAGATTCGAAAGGAGAACAATTTTTGCGTGGTCGTACCTTCTCGTACAAATTAGATCGAGAAATATAGAGATACATATATAATATATACGTAATATATAATACTTATATTAAATATTAAACGTATATTAAACGTGAATTAATATATTTATGTAATATTAAACGTAAATGAAACGTGAATATCCAAGTAAACCGTTGTTAGCGATTGTTCGTTATTAAAGAAAATAATATTACGAATAAATTATTATTATTATTAGAATTCATGATAAAAGATATGATACGAGGGATATATCGATGATATTTTCATTTGTGAATTTTTTTTTTATATATATAATCTTCTTTTTTTTTTTGTTTGTAATCAACAAATAATCGATACGAAATGTATATTGGGATATCCAAGTGTAACACTTTATATATCGATCATTCTCTCTATCTAAGGTAACAGAGAGGACGAGAAAGATACAGATAGAGATAGTGATATAGATGAAGATAGAGATAGAAAGAATATGTAAATGGCAGCTTTGAATCGCGACTAATGCGAAAGAGACGAGACTATCTTTCAGAAGGAAGTTTCGCGTAGGTATAACCAGCTTTTGCTTTCTGTTAGAACGTACGTCGACGTCGACGTCGAGATTTATCGAAATCCGGCACGGCGTGCGAGTTGTCGGAATCGTTTCTCGTCTCCACCCCTTTTCTCCTTTCCGCAACGCATATAATTTTTTGTTTTTTGTTTTCTCTCTCTCTCTCTCTCTCTCTCTCTCTTTCTTTTCTTCTCTTTTTCTTTTTTTTCCTTTTCTTTTCTTTTTTATTCTCTTTTCTCTTCTTGCTACCTTCCTTTCTTTCTCTGTTTTCTCTGGAACACCGGTATCTTGAAGAGCGAAATGATTTAATAACATTACGCAAGTGACTTCGTGCGGTGCACAGATAGTGTCACGAAGAAGGAAGAAAGAGATGGAAACATTGTCGAACTCGATTTAAAACAGTTAAGTCGATCGATCGTCAGTCTCGTTCTATATCACTAATTATGTCAAAGTTTTTACGAAAATATCTTTTATCTCTCTATCTCTCCCTTTCTCTCTTTTTTATTAACGTTAACTCGAGAATTAACAAAAGAAAAAAAATTAATTAACGAGATTATTACAGAATTAACGAATCCAATCGTCGAACTTCCTCCTTTTCTTCTCTTTTCTTTTTCCTTCCTTTTTTTTTTTCTTTATAAATAATCAATGATGAAAAAAATAAAAAAAATAAAAAGAAAAAGAAAAGAGAAGAGAGAAAAAAAAGGAGCTGCATTCGACAAGGAATATTGTTGTAATTTTTTCAAATTTCTTTTTTCTTTTTTTTCAATTTTTCTTTTCTTTCTTTCTTTCTTTCTTTCTTTCTTTCTTTCTTTCTTTCTTTCCTCCTTTCTCTTTTTTACGTTCTTCACAGATACATAAACAATTCTTATCGTTCAATACGGTTCAATAATAATTTTTTTTATTTATACGAACGTATACTCGGATTGAATTTTGACTCGTTGAATAACGAACGAACGAACGAACCAACGAGCAGATAAACGAACGAAAGAATTGACGTCAGAGAATTGCTATTTTACAATCTATATAATTCCGACTACTTGTCGTTTAACGTTACAATCGAACAGGTAGCTTCGATTTATAATTAACCAACGATTTAATTCCCGTAACAATACACGTTTTATTCGCCCATATTTTCCTCCTTCTCCTCCTTCTCCTTCTCCTCCTCATCCCCTGTACTTTTATTCTCTTATTTTTCTGTTATTCTCAATCGTGAGCGATACGAGGCGCGAATTTATACGTTCCGATCGTAAAATCAAATACACGAGCATTTCTTCCGACAAACTTTATAGCTATTGATTATTATACCGCAATATATATATATATATATATATATATATATATATATATAGAAAATGGTGTGGGAAATTATAATAGAGATTATAAAGTATATATGTACGATGTGTACATCGGAGAACGCGCTTTATACCGGAAAATTTGATGACAATAAATTTATTTCATTTTATTAGACGCTACGATACAAACGCTCGATGCATCATCGAGATCGTTTGATTGAGATAATAAAGCTTGGGAATCATCTCGAATGTATAGGTATTCTCAAAGGTATGAAAGGACAATGGATTCGATGTAATTGAAAAGGAAATATCGTGTTGTACGTACCATTCACGAGTAAAGGTATTAAAGAATAAACGAAAAAACGAACGAACGAATGAACGAATGAATGACTTAAAAAACAAAAAATATTCCTTCCTTTTTTAATTTTCATTTTCATTTTCATATATCAGTGCTTCGATATAGCTATCTTTCATCATATTAATAGAACAGATTTTTATTTGTACGAAATGATTTCTGAATGAGCATCCTAATAAAAATAATGATGTCAATTATCGATGCTGATAATTTGATATACATTCGTATATTTCTGGTTGTGTTTATATAATTATGTTATTATATTCGTTTGTAACACACAGTATAATACAATATTATTGATATGTCTCATTCTATTAATCATTAATTAATCAAATATTCATTATTGTTCGTAAATATTGCACGATTGTTTTCAAGAATATATTTGTATTTTTCTTTTTTTTTTCTTTAAATATTTCTTTGTACCTTTTTGTCTAATATTTCTGTCTTTTACGCACGTTTACGTTTCGAAGAATACGATTCTTAGAATCGTATCGAAGGATGGTTCGAGGTATGTATCGATCGCTAAAGGAAAGCATGCAATGCGTTCTGTTAAAAAATTACACAAGGCACGCAGGTGTTCCGAGGAATTATGTAGATATTTATGTATGTACGTATGTACGTGTGTATGTATGTATGTATGTATGTACGTATGTACGTACGTCGAGTGCGAATCGTTGGTAATGATCGTTTGGCATGAATCGAGAAGAAGAAGAAGAAGAAGAAGAAGAAGAAAAAGAGAAATAGAAAAAGAAAGAAAGAGAGAGAGAAGAAAGAGAGATAGATAGAGTTTTCAGCTGAGTAAAGATTGACATCACTTCGATGTGCATTCCAAAGCGTTGAATCACAGAAGAAAGTGCTCGAGTTGATAGCCAATGATGAATAGATAGACACACAAGTATCACACACATACACACACACGCATATAAGCGCGTACACATACGTCATTATCAAAATGGATTCGACTAATAATTAAGCTTCGAAATAAGTCTGACGTGTTTCTTCGAGTATGCGTTAAATAAAGAGAACGAAGATTCATCGATGTGAAATTTTAAGTCGGTCACTCTTGAAAAAGAAAAAGATATTAGGTAATAAGTACTTGATGTAAGTTTTTAATAGAACGTTCTCGTTAAAGAACTAAAAATCTTATCATCACGATTATTTTTAATGATGTGAGAGAGAAAGAGAGAGAGATCTAAAGAAATCTCGATATCTCATATTTCTCGATATTAAAGACGATTTCATGTTTTTATGTCTACGCTAATCCAGGTTCAAAATTTATTTTTCATTTTGAAAAATCATTTCGAATTCGAAAGAACGTTGGTCTGGTCTCAAAAAGACTTTTCAGTTTCTTGAACTTAAAATCTTTGACCTGAAAATCTTTTCATACTTTTATAAAAATCTCTTACATTTCTCTCTCTCTCTCTTTCTCTTTCTCTTTCTCTCTTTTTCTCTCTAATAAATTCTCTCTTTTTCTCTCATTCTTTTCTTATTTCTTTATTTATAATCTGATACAGTAATTTTAATTTAATAATTCAATTTATGATAAGAAAAAAGCGAACAACGTCGCGTTTTAGCTTTCTTTCTTCTTTTTCTTCTTCTTCTTCTTCTTCTTCTTCTTCTTCTTCTTCTTCTTCCTCTTCTTATTCTTTTCTTTACTCGGTAACAAGAAGTTGACTTTTAAGGTGAACCAAGCGTAATCTTAGCTTCTTGAGAAACATGAGAGAAAGAGACAGAAAGAGAGAGAGAGAGAGAGAGAGAGAGAGAGAGAGAGAGAGAGAGAGAGAGAGAGAGAGAGAGAGAGAGAAGAGAATTACAACTGAAATCTTTTCTTTCTTTTTCTTTTCTTTTCTTTTCATTTTTTTTCCTTTTCATTTTTTTCTCTTTTCTTTCCTTTCTTTTTTTTTCTTTTTTACAACTTGAAGTTTTAGATGACTACGAGGACGAGGACGAGGACGAGGACGACGACACGGACGATTACTTGCGAGAAGCCGAGCGTAAATCTGAGTAGTTAGTGCCCTTGCCATTAATCCGAACGTCGAGTCACGTCCGTGCTCGCACGAATAATCGTACGTGTAATGACACACTAGACGCATACACGCACGCCTTGTTTCTCTGAAACGTTGAAATTATCTTTAAATCTCGACTTACTCAAGTTGGATGTCCGATTTGTCTCAAATCTGTTTAGAAACTTTTTTTTTCTCTTTTTCTTTTTCTCTTTTTCTTTTTCTCTTTTTTTTCTTTTTTTTTTTTTTTTTTGTGATAGACGAAATTATTTCATTCCTTCCTGCGAATCGAAATTTTTAAGAAAATGTTTCCTCTTAAACGCGTAAAACGAATTTTGATAACGTTCATTCGACGAAAATTTGTAAAATTGAAAAATTGTCGAGATTTGTTACGTCATGATTGTTCCTACAATAACGTGTATTATTTCTATGTATTATATAGTAAACGTGAAAAGTGTTTAGGAACAAAAATCAGATAGAATTTATGTAGTAATTCGGTTACAACGTAATAATTACAAAATTGCTTTCGTGATTATTCTTGATACGATATACGTAAACTTGAAAATAATTAAAGTCTCTGTAATATCCATGCAACTAGAATATCACGATATATTAATATCTGTATATTTCTATTTTGAAAACTTTATGAAACATTGTCGTCTCGGAATGACGAATTAATTCGAATTATATGATCATATAATCATATATTAGTATAAATCAATAGAAATAATACAGATATACATTTTTCATTGTATATAATATTTTTACAGATACGAAAGATAAATGAATTATAGAGGATTAAGAAAAAAAAAAAAAAAAGAAAATCATCATGAAATTGAGGATTATTTCGAAGCAATGATTATATAGTTGTCTAGCATATGATTATTAACGATAATAATAATTATTAAGTAGAGAATTAACAAGGTGGTGATGAGATTGGAAAAAGATAAAAACTGTAATATTACGTTTTTAACTTTTTAAATGTGTAACCAATGAATGCTTATGTCATCTTCTGTCTATTTTATTCAGAATGACAGTAAGAAGGATTTATAATTAACCTGTCTAATCTCTATATCCGTCAGTGGCTTAAATTAAAGTAAAGATACTATGAAGTAAAAATCGAATTGCAAGCTCTCATGTCCTTCTTCATTTTCTTCTTTTTCTTTTTCTTTTTCTTTTTCTTTCTCTTTCGTGGACCAAGTAATATAACTTGGCGATGTCTGAACATGGTCTTTCTTTTTGTTCTTTTTTAGTTTACCTTCGATCGTGTCACGTTATTCCTTTTCGATACACAATTTTCTAATTTGTTGATATACAGGATGAATGAACTGTGGCGTTCGTGCGTTAAAAACTTGTATTTATTTTGTGTGTGTGTGTGTGTGTGTATACACACACATTCGTTTATGTAATTCGATATTTTAAATTAAGAATTATCAATGTTCAAGCATGAACGAAAGTATAAATATTGGTTCACTGACTCTATATAAATAATATCAATTTGTTCGTCATAAAAATAAAGTACGATCTAAATGATATAAAAAAAGACTCTGTAATCGTTTATTTTACAATTTAAGGATAACTTGATAATCCATATCATCGGGAATGCAAATTAACGAGAGATATATCGAAATTCCTCGAACATTTTCTAATTTTAAGCCTCTTACAAGTAACATGTTTTTATCGACGGAAATGAAGTTGCAGCATTAGTAAACATACAATCTAATAATTCTTTAAAATACAATCCACTAATAATATTAAAAAAAAAAAAGAAAGAAAAAGAAGAATTAATTATTCATTTGAGGTGATCCGTTTTACGAAATAATTAATAAATAACGAATGACATTAATCCCGATGAAATCGAGATACTTTTCGGAATGTAACTCTTACTTCGATCGAGAAATAAAAATAAATAAAATAAAATAAAATAAAATAAAGTAATAAATGAATAAAAAAGAAAACAAAAAACAAACAAATAAACAAATAAACAAATACAATCGAGAAGGAAACAGTGAAGCTGATTTCCAACGGGTGTCTCGATAAGAAAAGCGATCGATTAACTCTTCGATATAATGCGTTCGAAACGCGATAAACACACACACGCATACATACACACATACGCTCGCACGCAGGTACGCACGCACACATATACATTCTTCTTATCCATTAGTTGTTGTAGATTCGATTCCGGTCAACGAGCTAGGCCGAGCAGTAAGCAACCTGTTCGATCGGATTTATATCTTCGCGCTTGTATACGTGCACGTGCGATATCGAAATTAACTCGGTTCGGTGCGGTGCAATATTCTAGCCACATTCCGGCTCGTATTCACGATACGAAATCGTAATCAGTTGTGATCGGCAAATGATTTCTTATACTTGACACGTAACGAACATATTCTACATATAATATATTCCTTTCTTCGTAATATAAAATATATATTTTTATGTCTATCGATCGAATGCAATTGTTATTTTATACGAAGGAGAAAGAATCCTTGAAGAGTTAGATTTATGATTAGAAAGTTTTTATGATACGAAGAAAAAAAAAAATTATTAGAGCATGGCTTCAATTGTAACGTTTAGATTTTTATCGGATATTTTTTTTTTTTTTTTTTTTTTTTTATTATTCAATTCATACTTACGTCGATTAATTGTAAGAATTTTTATATGTTATGAAGATCATTAAATGTAAAAGATCGATCGACTTTTCGTTTACATTGATTTTATTGTGTTTAAAATGTTTTTGTTATTAATTGAACATTTTGTCGGATTAATCTTGATTAATTGTAAGATCGTTCGTACGATTTAACAATTATTATTAATTTATTTATACGCGTGACTTTGTTTAAATGTTACTTGATATAGCGAAAAATTCTGTTCTATTGGTGCATAATTATTCGAAGATAGATAAAGTTGATTTGAGTTAAAGATTGGATCTGACATTATTCGACATTAGCATATCTTTCTTTGGCCACGCAAAAAAAGAAAATAATATAATATATTCGAAAAAGGAAAAAGAAAAGAAAGAAAAGAAAAAATTTGGAAATCGAACTTCTTCCGGAATAGATGACTTTTCTAAAATACATGACTATCTTTTTGACGAGGATATGATTAAATTAAAAAAAAAAAAAAAAAAAAAGGAAAAGGAAAAGGAAAAGGAAAAAAAATAAGAATAAATAAATAAATAAATAAACAAATGAACAAAATAAATGAACAAATAACTCAAGCATTTAGAAAAGCTTTTGTCGGTCGTAAGAAAGAAGAAGAAGAAGAAGAAGAAGAAGAAGAAGAGAAAAAAAACGAAAAAGAAAAAGAATGAAAGAGAAACGAAAAGTAGATAGAAGGAGAGAAACGAAAATGAAAATAAAGTGCGTCGAAATTAGAGCTGGACTACTCGATTGTCGGCGGTATAAATCTTATTAGCTTCGTAGGCTTGGTGAGGCTACGATGAGGAGTGGGAGGAGGAGTGGGAGGAGAAGGAGGAGGAGGAAAAGGAGGAGGAGAAGGAGGAGGAGAAGGAAAGAAAGAAAGAAAGCATGAATGAATGCGCTCACGCACGCGTTTACGCGCTTACGCACGCACGTACGTGCGTGCGCGCGTGTAAGCGAATGAATGAGAGAATTCAAGTCGCGTATTTCGGTGTGAGACGCGCATGGAATGTGAGATATGCGTGCACGGCAAGATTTAATGAACGAAATCCACGGCGTTGCTTGCATCCGGCAACGTACGACTCACGATACGAATTCTAGCGCATTAACTTTCGCTATCTTTTTTGTTTTTTTTTTTTTCTTGCTTTTTCTTTTTCTTTTTTTTCATTATATATATACTTTTTTCTTTTTTTTTTCTCCTTTTTTCCCTTCATTCGCTTTTTCTTGCAAACGAACACGGGCAAGCTGAATCGCCGGACGGAAATTCCAACGAAATGATATCTTTTTGTCGAGCTTCGACTCGAGGTTTCTTTTCGAATTTGGAATTGTTAAAAGATAATTAGATATTTTTTCTTTTGTTCCTTTTCGTCCGTTAGGTATCAAGTTTCTTTAAACTAATTGTTTTTCTTCTTTCTTTTTTGAAAAATAAGTATGAAAAATAGATTACGTAAAACGTTAATTGTATAACTACGCTATAATATATATATATAAGTTATATTTAAATTCGACAATCGTGTTAGTGATGAGAAAATAAAATAAAATATATTTAAAAGTGTATTAGCTTTGCCGATAAATAATGCAGAAATTTACAATTTTTATATTGTCAATAATCGATAATACGATATTATAAATGAATGAACGATAGATAACGATATTACAAAAATCAATGTGAATATATTAGTAATTAATAATTGAAATTTGCTTGATAAATATTAAATAAAAAAAAGAGAGAGAAATATTCTAGTGCCATTTATTTAAATATAAAATACGGAAAATTTCGATGCATTATTTATTAAACGATCTAATAGATATATAAGCGCGTATGACCTCCAAGTTACATGACGTTATAAAGAGTCGAAGAAAAACTATCAGCGGAAAGTGAAAATAAATTTTGTTTAGAAAATAAACGTAAGATTTAGTATATTTATCTTGTGCATTATAAATTCAAACGATATTTGAGATGTCTTAAAATAGATTTTTTTATGTATATAACCAGTAAATTTATTTCGGTTTCGTCACTGTTACCGTAGTCATACATATCGATTCCATCTTTCTTCGTATTTCTAGGTAAAACAAATAGAGAAATTTTAACTAGAAAATAAATCTAAAATTCAATATATCTAATCTCTGCATTATAAATTGAAATGAAATTTGAGATTTCTTAAAATAGATTTATATATATATATATATATTAAATTTATCTCGATTTCATCACCGTTACAGTAGTCATACATATCGACTCCATCTTTCTTCATATTTCTACGTAGAATAAACATAAAGAAATTCTAAAAGAAAACTAAAAAGTATATATAACATTCAATATATTTAACTAAGTGGATTATAAATTGAAACGAAATTTGAGATGCTTTAAAAATACATATTTAATATATACGAATACGTCTATTAAATTTATCTCGACATCGTCATATTTACAGTAGTCATGCATATCGACTCCATCCTTTTATATATATATATATATATATATATATATATATATATTGCAATATTTTTAAATAATACAAATAAAGAAGTCGTTCGCGAAACCTTGTCACTTTGCCTATCTCGAACGTTTTCGTTAAATCATTTGTATGTATTCTGTATCATCGAACCGAGTATAACATTGCTCTATCACTTTCTCTCTCCCTCTCCCTCTCTCTCTCTCTCTCCTGTTTTTCTCTCACTTCTCTCGCTTTGTTTTACGAGGACAACGAGAAACACAGTAGTTCGAAATCCTTCGGTAGCATTTGTTATCGTTTCAACGTGTGCAACGAGATACGGGAAGCGCACGGATGCACGGTTCGCTAGGCGAGTAAACATGGCTGGAACTATGTTGTGGAAAATTAAAAAAAAAGAACGAGAGAGAGAAAGAGAGAGAGAAAGAGAGAGAGAAGGATAGAAAGAGACAGGAAGAATGCACGTGGGTGTTCGCATGAATTCTTTCGAAAAGCCAAAAGAGCATGCGGGCACGTTCAACCACCAACCATAACGCATAAATCGTTTCTCCCGACATACATACGTTCGTTAAACATTTTCTCTGTTCGTTCTTAATATACTCGTTCTTTCGTGGAAATACGAAGTACGTTTTTTTTTATAACTGTAATACGGATCGATAGAAAATCTTGATTATTTCTAATGGCCGCTTCATTGTTTCATTCGAATTTTCAATATGGATGTTTGCGAAATGGTCTTATTGTAATTTCGATAATTGCTGTCTCTCTCTCTCTCTCTCTCTTTCTCTCTTTCTCTCTTACTCTCGCTTTCTCTCTCGCATTTTTTTTTTTTTTTCTTTCGCATTAACCTCGTTTTGTCGTATCGATTATTTGGATCTCAGGAATAATTTATTTGGGAAATTTCAATTTTATATTTCACTTGTCAATATTTAAAACATCGATGATTCGTTAAACGTTAATGGAATATTATTCATACGAAGTGTTTACGATTGTATATAAAAGACATATGAGAATACTTAATGTCATTAAAAATGATTGAAGATAATCTAATGAATAAGAAACGTGAGACATTTTAACGAATGCATAAGACGATAGTTCGATTCCATGTTTATTTAGGCTACGAGTGACTGCGATAAAGAGTCATAATGCTTTCTAGGAATGCGTATGAGGTCACGAGTGAGAATGATCGAGTATCGACACGTGACACGACAGTGTGTCGAGAAGTGCATTGATACGAATACAAATCGAATTACGAGCGTCTTTATTTTCTTTTAGAAATAATTTATCATCAGTTCGATTACGACGATCTTTACGGGAATGGGGGAGAAAGATGTTAGAGTTTCAGGACGATGAAAATTTTGTTAAAAAGATCTTTCGCTTTAATATTCCCATATCAAGAGATTGTTTCTTTTAACGACGATCGACACGCGACACGCGCGTTTATCTTTTTCATCGAATTTGAAAATCAATTTCAAAGTACGCTTTGTAGGAATAAGAAAAAAAAAAAATCGGTTTACGAGCATCGTTGTTGATATTTCGTTGCTGATATTCTTCGTTTGAAAACAATTTTTCAATTCGATTAGAATGATCCACGCGAAGAGAAAAAGAAAAAGAAGATACTCGTCGTTTCATTTCACCGATGATGAAGAATGTTGAAAAAGTTGAAAAACTTGTTGCGAGAATAACCGTGGTTTTCGAAGTTCAAAAGTTTTCCTTTAACTATTCGACATCCTGAATGAAAGAGAAGAGACACTACGAATCCTTCATTTTCGCGAAAGGTATCCTCCTCTTACACCCTCCTCAACCTTCTCTCGTATATTATCCTTGTGAACACGTGGCGACGTTCGCATTGAATAGCAACGGGATCTACATTGCTTAGGGAGGCATACTGCAAGTTCTCGCTTTCACGAAAAGATGAAGTGGCAGCTTGCCAGACGAGAAAGAGAAAGGAAGAAAGAAAGTAAAAATAGAGGAAGAAGAAGAAACAAAAAAGGGGGAGGTTGCACTCGCAAAAATCGCCTTCCAATAGCCCGGAGTTGCAACGGAGGATGTTTCAATAGCGTCTTTTTGCTCGTCAACGAGTAACGTCGAGTAATAGCTAGGCCTTCTCTCTCTTTTTTTTTTTCTTTCTTTCTTTCTTTCTTTCTTTCTCTCACTTCTCCGATTTTAATCCCACGTATCGTGGCAGCTGTTTGTGATATTTCGAACGAGAGGTACAGTCAGATTTTTCAACCGGAAAACGAAAGAGAGTCAAAAAACGTCCAAAGAACGAAAAAGTGTCAGAAAATATAAACGACGAACAACCAACCACTGTTGAATATTCCAAATATTCGGATTCATTTTCCTTTCGAATTTTACTTTCTCGTGTCTCTTTTGTCGAACTTATCGAAAAAGTATTACATCAGCTCTCATCTTGTTTTCTAACGGTAACAATAAATTTAAGGAGATTAAATCAGTTGAAATTATGGAAATTAATTAAGGTTTTCATTTTATTTTAATCGCATTCGCGGTAATGTAATTATTATTGTAAATTAATATGAAAATTGTTATAACATTTTGCACATTATCCTTTACTAAATTGTTAATTAATTAATCAATTAACTTACAATGAATATTTCTCGATAATTATATCGCAAATTGATCGAAGAAGATATTTTATATTACATCCACTTAATAGTTGATATCTTTTTTATTTTATATTTTTTTTTTTAATTATTTCTATAAATATTATTTAAAATCGTGATAATATTACATATAATTACATTGTTCGAAACAGATATGAAATAAAAATGATATTAATTATAAATTATATTACATTAATATAATACGATATAATAACGTTATTAGTGCAATATTATATATAATAATATTATATTATATTATACTTTATATTAAAGATTTTTATGTACAGATTTATATACAGATATAAAATAAAGATTACATTAATATAATACAATTTAATAACGTTATTAGTACAATATTATTAATAATTATTAATATAATAAAATAATATATATATATATCTCATTGTTAATGTCTCAAAATGATGTCTCGTTCGAATAAGTAAGTGGATAGAGTTAAAGAGACGAGAATTTATTGGCAGAAATTGGATTTGAAATAAATAAAAAAAAAAAAAAGAAAACGGTAGCCAAGTATCGAGCAGCAAGTAACTTCCTAATTTCTACGAAATCGTTTCCCTAGAACGCCATTCTAGGTCTGCAATGTTTCCGAAACGCCATAGAGTCACGCGATAAGAACATCGAGTGGTCCGTTTTCTAACGATTAGCCTAATCGACCAACCGATCTAAGACTTCCGTAATCGTGTAAAGAAAAGAGAATGAAAAAGAAAAAAAAAGAAAAAGAAAAAGAAGAATCAAGGAAGAATAAAAAAAAATAAATAAAGTACGAAAAAATAAAAATAAATAATCCTCGAGCCTAATTTTAAAGAAAATTTCTTTCCTTTTTTCTTTCTTTCTTTTTGTTTTTGTTTGTTTTTTTCTTTCTTTCTTTTTTTTTTTTTTTTCTTTTTCCATTCGCTCTAAAAACAAGAATCTCCTTTAAATTTAGCCGTATTGCGGAAAACGCATTGCGGAAGACGTTTCACGAATAAGGTAAACATTCTCCGCGAGTAAATGGGCCTTTTTAAATATTTCGAAGGCGGATTTGTCTGAATTTCAAAGCGTTTACGCGCATTAAAAAGCCTTAGAGGAAACACGTTTGCTTTTGTTTAAATATTTAAGTGGTTAGAGGAAGAAAAAATTTGAGAGAGATAGACACACACACGCACACATGTATTACAGATAAAGATGTTCGCCGAGTAGGTTTCCTGAACGGGAGAAACTGATTTAACGATAGGAAAAAGAAAAAAAAAAAGGAAAACAAAAAAGCATTCTCTCGAACGTTAACCTTTACAATACTTTTTCAAAATTCAACAAAGTATCCATTACGTCTCGTTAATTAAGCATCCAAATTATTTCAAAGTCTCAATTTAATATGAGAGCATAATTATCATTATATTTTATTGTATTTAAATGATTATACACTTGTTACGTGTAAGAAATAAAGAAATTCGAGAGAAAAAGCAATGATCCCATATAAAAATTGAATTTTCGTTTATCTAGCAAATGTATTATAGTTACGTATTTATTCAATGAGGACGATCGTTGTAGAATATTAATTAAAGGTAAGATAACGCTCGAAGAATTTTAATTCGTCGAGTTTAAGAATAATTGAGAATAACGAGTGTAGGCCGATGACGTAACCAAAAATGTTTCTACATCCTCGATCGATCTTCCAAACTAATTCGCTCTCTCGACTGTAACACGATCGATCTATTTTTTGACTACAGCAGACACGCATTTCCCGTAGCGTTGCGGCGTTCGCCAATCATCGTCGAAACTATCGCGAAGCGCCGCAACAGATTTTATCTCTGGCGTATACACGTCATTCGTAGAAATGAAATATGTCCGTTAATCGTGATTTTATACTACCGATAAAGCTTCAAACGTTCTATATCTACCTTCTCTATTCCAGATAATATCATTCTAGGACACAATGCTTGCGATTCTTATCGAATATCGTATCGTAGGCGACCGATTGTGGTACGCGGAAAATGATCGATGACTCTTTCAATCAAAAAAAAAAAAGAAAGAAAAAGAAAAACAATATAGATGGAACAATTTTAAAGAATTTTGTAGAATCGATTTATAAAATGATAATAATTGAAAATTATTCGTAATATGATATTATACGTAAGATACATATGATCCGATCGAAGAGCGTTAGAAAATGTAATATGTATTTTCTAATACTTTCGATGAGACAGAACATATTAAAATTTAGGAAAATAGAAGATATCTTTTTTTTTTTTAGATTGTAAAACAGAAAGTACTTTCGTTCTTTTCTTTCTTATTATTATTCTATTCGATTTACTGTCCTCGTCGATCAAAATTTATTACATTTATTTCATTTCAAAAGTATTCTAATTAATATATTAATTTCGAGATTTTAAGTTATTTCCATTGATGTTTAATCTTGGAAATAGACGTTATTCGTTTGGTGATGGATGGATATGTATCGCGATACGATGTATGTATATATTTTTTCGTATCGTAACTTCGTCGACTTAATCGAGATCACGTATGTAGCTCAATTGCACCAAAAGTAAGCTATTCTCGTCACGTACATAAATATACTCTTACGAACGGTATCCCAACGAAGGGAGCAACGACGTAATTAGTTTAATTAAAAGCCTACGTTGGCTGAGCGGAAACGATAATATCGAAAGTCGATCGAAGCTAAACGAGAGATAGAGAGAGAGGGAGAGAGAGAGAGAGAGAGAGAGAGAGAGAGAGAGAGAGAGAGACTGATGTCTCCGTATAATTTTACGTAGGTCGAATTTTTTTTATATGTATATTTTTTTTCTCTTGTCCTCACTCTTTCTCCCTCTTTCTCTTTTACCTACACACATATTCACTCATACGTATATGTATATATACATGTTATATAATATATATGTGTGTATATATATATATATATATACTATATAATATATAGTATATATAATATATAATATATATGTGTCAAGAATTTAAGAACGAAAGTATATTAATTACATATTCTCTTTGTTGAAAAATATTATGAAAGTAAAGAATAAAAAAAGGGGAGAAAAGAAAGAATTAACTTTGCGGTAAATGTATAAATCTATACATATATATATATTTTTTTTTTTCTACATATATTTTTTTCTACATATATATTTCTTTTCCTACATATTTATTTATTTATTTTTCTAAATGTATGTACATGTATATATATATTTTTTTCTTTTCGTTTCTAATAATCAATTCGCTATTATCAGAAACACGAATTAACCGAATACGTATTGTTCAGACTAAACACGTAAATTAATTTATGCGCGACAGACGTAATAAGCATCGGCAAGCAGAGTAAGCTCGGTGGACCGTTTCGAAATCGTTTTCGTTATCCTGGGGCCTCGAATCGAAATCGGCCAATCGAAATATGTAAATTAATTGCTCGCGATGCACATGTGTGTATATATATATATATATATATATATATATATATATATACTCACATGTAAATAGGAGAAACGATAAATCCAATAAAGAAAATCTTCGAAATTCGAAGATACTGAAAACTAATGAACGAACGAATATATATGTATTCATATGTGTTCATACAGGGTGTCCTCAATTTCAAGTTACGTATGCAATTATTCATTTCAACAAACATCTCCAATAATATTTATTCTATTTTATAAAGTACTCGAGCTGGAGGTTAAAAACATCTTAAACATCTTATGGTAATTAAAAATCTTCTCAAAGTGAACATACTTTCGAGATTTCGACTTCAAGACGATCTTTATGTTTCTTTTTTCTTTTATTTTTCTTTTTATTTCACTTTGAACTGTTTTGAAAAACCGAAGTGTTATGGAATTCGTCAGAGAATTCGTCTAGTTAAATACGAATATAGAGTTCCATGAAAAAAGAAGAAAAAAGTACAAGTCACTTTGAAATTTCAGAAGCTCGTCTACCTAGAAAAAATTTCTGATTTCCATAAGATGTATCTCCACTCTCTATCAACTCTATTTTCTCACTCGAAACAGAGTAAGTTTTATCAGAAACGTTTTTTGAAAGGAGCTATAGTTCGAGAAATAATTGTGTGCTAAATTTCAAATGGGACACCCTATATATATATATAGAATGTCCCATACATACATACATACATACATACATACATACATACATACATACATACATATATATACATATATATCTATACACACACACACACATAATATATATATATATATATATATATATATATATATATATATATATAGAAAGAGAGAAGAAAACTAATTTGTCTCGAAGAGACGACGTTTTCTGTTTTTACGATAAGCTCGTCTTAAAGCACACGGCAATTATGAGAAAGATAAGGGTAAGCTAGAAAAAAGAAAGAGAAAGAGAGGAAGAGAGATTCAAGGGTGGTGACGCAAAAGCATGAAATAGAGTGAGATGAAGAAAGTTGTCGCAAAAGAGTAAGAGAGAAACAGAAAGAGAGAGAGAGAGAGACAGAGTTAGAGATAAACCTATCGATTCGGGGAATTGACTTCCAGCTTTGAAGGGAAAGTCGGCAGATCCGTTGAGTGTCTAATAGTCGGATTAACTCAGTCTTCTTTCAGGTTCTCCTTCTCGTAGCTGGTATTAAAAGCTCGCGAACGCTAAGGTACGTCATTGCGGGGTGAGACTCCCACCAGTGCATCTCGTTCCTAACCCAAAATCGCATTACGTCAGCGTTTTACGTTTCCGATCTCTCTTGGCGAACTTTCCCCCAAATCGACGAAATTATTTCCCTTTCAAATGTGAACTACTCACACAGACACACACACATACACGGAGAGAGACACTATGATGACCTTCGTTCTAGAGCTTCCGCGTTAATATAATTTCCTTTGACTAAGACGATTAAGTTTCATGAATTCCATGAGTTTCTTTTCTTTTTTTTATCCTCTTCCATTCTTTTTTTTTTTTATTCTCATCCTTCCTTTTTCTTTTCTTTTTCTTTTGCACTTGGATTTAAGATAAATATCGATCGAATTTCATTATTGTTGGATCACGATGGTATATTGTTATATCTTCTTGGTGTTATCTATAATTTTATTTGAAAAGTTTTTAGGACCTTCGTTTTTTCTTTTTTTCTTTTTTTTTTTTTAGCATAATAAAATATATTAAAAAAAGGAAGAGTATCATGAACAATGAATATCTTTTTGTATCCTTTCTCGCAGAAAAAGTAAAAGTGAAAAAAGAAAAGTTATAAAAGTTATTAGATATGAATATATCAATTTTATGCAAGATTGCTTCATTTAGCGAACGTGTTTAATGAATGTCGTCGTAAGTCGATTATGCTTTCTAAAGTTTCGGTCTAGTTTGCTCCGAAGGAATATTATTTTTCCGTCTTATGGAATATATGAAACTAGACGAAGTTGTTTCTAATTTTAATGTTTTATACGTCATTATTTTGTAATTTTAATTTGACGTTATAAAAATCATCTATCGAAAGTAAAAGGGATATGATCGATAACATTTACTTCTTCTCTACGATTTTCTTCTACGCAAAAAGATCACTGTTACTTTTCTCGTAGAAAAAAGATGATCTGTTCAACTAATTAATTCTTGATACATCCTATATGTGAAAATATTTGATAAAGTATATAAGAAGTTTCCATAAAAATGAATTCTAAAAAAAAAAAAAAAAACTCTAAAAGGAAACGATTAGCTATGAATAATTATTTGTTTCGTACTTTAAAATCAAAGAAGATTATTTTATTTTATGATATTTTATTTTATGATTTCTATTTCTCTCTCTATCTCTATCTCTTTCATTCTATCTCTATGTCTTTCTAACGTGCATACGCGGTAGCTGACATATCTAGTAACGTTCAATGAATAAAACTGTCCTGTGCAGGTAGCTAGATATGATTTAAATGATTTAATTCTAGCTTTCAAAATGTTATATCTCTTTAGAAAGGTACGTTCTCATTGAAATTAAAATTATAGCGATGTTCCTTTGAACGTTATATTCGACCTTGATAATAACCATAATTATGAACGACGGTAACGAAGACGAGGACGATGACAAGCGATTATTATCGGACCGCATGTTTTTAGAATGTAAAAAAGATAGACGGTAAATGTAATAACGCGATGTAGGTATGTAAAAATTTTTTTTATATATTGACTGAAATTTCATGGCTGAAAACTATGAAATAATTATGTTAATTATATATATATAATATAAATATTATAATATTATATATGATATATATATTATATATATATATATTTTAATGTATCGTAATAATTAATTTATCCGAAAGAAGAAATAAAATTTATTAATCGAATAAAAACGATATACTTGTAGATTTACGTGTCGTGTTGGTTATTATTATTATTGTTATTATTATTATTATTATTATTATTATTATTATTATTATTATTAGTATTAGTATTAGTATTATTATTTAAATTATTTTATCAAGAAATTTTGAATAGTTATTCATGCTTGGAATATAATTTGAATGAACATAATATCATATTTTCGTTCTTTTTCAAATGTTATTATTACGAGCATCGATTTATTCACATACATATTCATGCTTCCGTATGTATATTTCTGTATACCGGGTGTCTCGTTATAAACGATATGGTCAAATATCTCCGATCCTGTAGATTTTATAAACAAATATTTCCAATAAAAATTGTTGCATAAAATATAATATATATATATATATATATATATATATATATATATATATATATATATATTATGGCGGTTTTATAAAGGACGTTTTAGTGTCGACACACGGAAGTCATATAAAATATTTTTATATGGAAATCAATATATTTTAACTTTAACAAAGGTTGTAAAGAATATCAATAGAAATCCAACGAGCATTTATACTATATCCTTTAATCGATATTTCATCGTATATATAATCCATTTATATGTACGATCAAGTAGAATTATACATGTATATATGGGTGTATGTTTGTATAATATGTGGATGTAGTAACAAGCGATAAAGGAATTTTCAAGATATAAGAAGAAGCCATAAGGGTAATACAGTTGCCGTCATTGCGATTTTTTTTTCTTCCGCGAGAGATATTTATCTTGACGTTTCCCCGTCAAGAGATATGTATTTCATTTTTAAAAACGTAGATCGTGCTACGAAGGACGACTTGTTGGTCTCTGCCATGTCATGCTCAAACAGGTCGAATAAGAATTAATGAAAGAAAGAATACAGAGACGCTACAGAAACAAAGAGAAAGATAGAAGGAGAGAGAGAGAGAGAGAGAGAGAGAGAGAGAGAGAGAGGAAATTTTATTTTTTATATATATGACAGATATAAGCAAAGAATTGATTCAATGGTTATTTATTTCGACGACGAAGCGTAAAATTATCGAGGACGTAAAGATGTAAATAAAAGAAAAACAATATCTTAGATAACATACACACACACACACACATGCGCGCGTACATTTACGTATGTACGTAGATACGTATACTTGTAACGAAAGATGCATTATGCTCGTGAAAATTATTGCACATTTCTTTTTTCTTTTTTCTTTCCTATTAAGTTTTGCAATTTAAAATATATATCTATATGAAAATTGAATTAAACGAAAATGATCGTGTTATGTAGGAAACTAACGTAGATAGGTAAGATAAAACAGATTATATTTTTGTAAAATATATCTTTGCCTGCGTGTGTAGTTACATGTAGGAATGAATGAGAAAGTAGATAATGGAGTGGAAAATGAAATGAGACAGACAGAGAGAAGAAGAGAGAGAGGAATGAGACTGATGTAAGAATAACGAAAAAAGAAAAGATAAGTGTTAGAGGACGATAAATGTCGAGAAAAGAAACGAAAGAAAGACAGTCGAAATTAAACAGGTGAGTGTGATGGTCGTCTTGCTTTTAAACGTCTTTCCATCATTATTTATATATATATATATATATATATATATATATATATATATATATACACATACACACACATGTATATATATCTTTTTATTTCTTTTAATTATTTCTTTTAATAATATATATATGACTTAGCTATATTAGACACAGAGTTTCATATAATAGTTATCACGATTTTTTAAGCATTTCCGAAAGGGTAGTTGAAGTTATAGAAAAACAAAATTCTATATATAATAAATAATTTTAATTATATATAAATTATATAATATATAATAGATATAATATATAATGATAGTATATCATATATATCATGTAAATATATTTATACGATATATACGATACTTGAAGAGAAAGAGAAAGAGAAAGAAAGAGAAAAAGAGATTACATTCTTTATAATTATACACAATTTATACTTTATTAAAGATAACAAATATATATATATATATATATACATATTCGTAGAAAGAAAAAGAATACAAACGTTAACGAAATCTCAGCTTTTTCACGTTTTGATAAAAGCAAATTGGAAAAAAAAAAGAGAAAATTCTGAAGAATCTTTCGAACTATGCTTTTGCATTTGGTAAATTCAAAAGGTGAATTGACTGCTAACGTGTACTTTAAAAGAGCAAAAGAAAAGCTCTCGTTCGTATTGGAAGGCCGGCCAGTGGCCTTCGTACGAAGATAAAACTTTCGTGGCATCGATTCGAAAGAGGAAAACGGGACTAGTCGAGAGAGACAGGCTCGTTAAACCGAGATCAACCCTACTCTCTCTTTTTTCCTTTTTCTGGATCGTCCTTCTTCGTCCTCTCTCTCTCTCTCTCTCTCTCTTTCTATTTCTCTCTTTCCTTCTTTTCTACGAGGAGTACTTCGACTGGTCTTTTATTAACACGAAATACCGAAGTACTTCGTTTCAAGTTCGAACTCGAACGTTCATGGACCATTTCGAACTGCCCATTTCTTCTATTTTCTTCTTCTTCTTCTTCTTTTTTTTTCTTTTTCTTCCTGATCTTCAGAAATGCGAACGAAATTTTGAGATCAGTTTGAGATCTTTGAGAGGAAGAAGATTGAGAAATTTTAAAAGAAAATTTATGGGTCGATGACAAGAAAAAGGGACGGAAAATGATAGAGACAGAAAGAGAGAGAGAACGCTCTTATTAAATTTAATAAACTATATATTTCAATGTGGCTTGTGACGATAATATATCCGTAAATTTTATAATAAAACATCATTATCTTCTATTCCATTTATATATTCGATCGACAATACGAAACGAAACGCTTTTCTCTCCTGAAACTCGTTGACCCTGTCCATACGGAATCGTTTGGATTCTTCGATCCTGTTTTCTATATTTATCCTCGTCGACGGAAATAGTCGACCGGCAAATGCATCCGACATAACCTACATACATCGATGAACTACACGAATAATAATAATAACAACAACAACACAACAACAATAATAATAATAATAATAATAATAATAAATGATGTTTTCTATTGGGAAGTGATTATTCAAATTTTTGATAAGAAAAAAAGAAAAGAAAAATACTGTTTTTAAGAAAGAAGAAATAATTAAAAATTATAAATAGTACGTTAAGATTCTAGATTATCAAAAAGATACAATTTGATAGAAATATAAGTAAATGAAATTGCATACATCTAATTAATAATGCATGATTTAATGATGATTAGATAATAAAAGTGAAGTTAACGTAAGGATGATCTATTCTTGATTCGATCTATCATACCACGAGATATACTTTTTCTATTCTTGTATTAATGAAGACAGTTACTTGAAAATATCTCTTATATGTATAAAAGTCTTTTCATAAACGTAATGAAAAATTGGATATTACTACGTAATTATTTTCTTTTTTAAATAGAAACTTCGAGGATCAGAATATGCATCTATAAGATTCAAAATAGCCTACACTTTCTTCTTTATTTAGTCTCGTTTCGATCGTGATCATCGAGCCTAACTATATGAGAAAAAAAAAAGGAAGAAAAAAATATAAAAGTTAAAAGAACATTCTCGTTTAGTTTTTTCGAGAAAGAAAACCCACACGTTTAACCTACATATACCATATATATATATATATATATATATATATATATACATATATATACATATATAATATATATTATATTATATATATAGTTATCGATGGATAAAAAAGAAAATAATAGCGATGCTTCGTTTTATGTTCGAACGAGTGACTCTCGTTGGGACTTTGATGAGGAGAAAATTGTGTTAAAAAAGAAAAGAGAGGATAGCAATAAATGAATAAATAAAAAATAAAAATAAAAATGAAACAGATAAAAGAGGAATACAAAAATAAAAAAGAAAGATTCGTCCTATTATTATTATTATTATTATTATTATTTCTTTTCTTTCCTTTCACAAGTTAGCTTGACAGAAAGGATTATCGATCGATCTCGCAGTCGAATAAAAAGTCAAATCTTTTCTCGTCACTGGTGATAAGAAAAAATTCGGCGTCACGACTTTGACCTTAGAGAAGTAACAACGAGGTGAAGAGATTTTGAAACGACGAAAATAGAGGGACGCGTAATTTCGTCGGCGTATGCAGCGAGAATAATCGCTGACGTAGACTATTCCACTGTTCGCGAAAAGAACGGAAGAGAACGTGTGGTGAACGTTAAGGGACGAAAGTGTATGTGAGAGAGAGATTGTGTGTATGTGTATGTATGTCTATGTGTGTGTGTGTGTGTGTGTGTGAGAGAGAGAGAGAGAGAGAGAGAGAACATAAGCTTTTTCCTTCAAGTCTATTTTCATCCGGCATGCTCGCGTAACCATCCATTTTAATCGGCTGGCCAGTAATAGACATAGCATATATATGTATGTATGTATGTGTGTATATTTATATGTATATGCATACACATATATCCCCATGTATACGTAAGTATATATATACATATATGAAAATGCATGTGTACTATGAATACCAAACCGACGATCAGCTGACTCAAAATTCTTTGGTTCGTACGAAGAAGAACGATAATTCGAAGGAAGAACGATTATTTATCTTTTCCTTATCTTTTTTTCTTTTCGAAAAATGTTGACCCACTTTTGTCGTCGTTTCGCATTAAAAAAATTTGTTTATTCCAGTTGTAGGAAATCCGTCAATGGCACGGAAGTATTTGATTTCGTTACGATCGAACGTAAATAATAGGGAAGAACTTTTGTCGATAATCTTTTTCTTGCTTTTATCTTTTCTTTATCCTTTTTTTTTTTTATAATTTCGATTATAGAACGTGTATCGATTCGTTTTTTCATTCGTGAAGTAAATATGTTATTTTGTGAGAGTCGTTCAACGGTATGTAAGTATACAAAAAAAAAAAAAAAAACAAAGAAACAAAGAAAAAAAGATAAATGAATGAATAGATAAATAAAAATAGAAAGTAAAAAAAAAAAAGGATATAAAAAATATTTACTTCAATAAATCCGTGAAGGGACGATCGTTGCTTTGTGTGTAAAATGTCTATCGACGAAGGTAAGAATACAAGATATTCATGGATGTAAAAATATGTACAGGATGTTAACCGACATCGACATCTCGAATAAATTGAGAGAGGCTGGACGATAGCGATGGAAAGTATATACTCAAACAGAAAAAAGAGAGATAGGCAGAGAGAAAGACAGAGAGAGAGAGGGACTACAATTTTACGTGCAACGTACGCGTTCGTTTACGACTCTCTAAATTATTCATCTTCTTTTTTTTTCATACTTTACGTCGTCTCTATCTCGTGGAAATGAGTTTACGTCAGTCTAATAAAAAGGAAAAAAAAAAAGGAAAAAGAAAAAAACAGAAGAGAGAAAAGAACTGTCCTTTAGGTATGCAAAAGAGAGACAGAGAGGGATAGAGAGAGAGAGAGAGAGAGAGAGAGGAGAGGGGATAGAGAGCAGAGATTTCATTGAAATTACAATTTTTAGATTGGAAAACGTTTCCTCTCTCGTGAGACGAGCACAGACTGTATCCACTGGTATTGCAATAACTCGAGTATTATTATCGATCCAGACTATATCTCTTTTTTCTATCCTCTTTCTCCCTTTTTTTTACATTCTCTCTCTCTCTCTCTCTCTCTCTCTCTCTCTCTCTCTCTCGCTCGTTTCCGATTTCTGGTCGCTTCGTTATTCCCATCGGAATTATACATTTCAAGTTTACATACGTTCCTATCTTATTATATTCGATCGAATGTAAATTTAATCGGGATATATATAAATCCACGTGTATGATACATCGGAAGTATGTTCAAGATATTCTATAAAGCGTGTAGATACTCTATCTTTATCTCTCTCTCTCTCTCTCTCTCTCTCTCTCTCTCTCTCTTCTACTCCTCTTTCTCTCTATATATCTAGTCAGACAAGCAGATGCTTCGAACGTTTGAAATATTCGCGAAATTATGGAATTTCCGCTTGGTTCTTGCATCATGGACTCGGACATACCCCCAAATGAGATACAAGCGGTATAATGAATGGTATGGGAGTAATATCAATTAAAACTTTGAGCCATTAATACCTAAATACAGATTTAGCGCATTTTCGAGACACGTCGACTAATGCCGATATAGAGCCGGATCAGCAACGAGAGTTTCCATTCCAAATATGTTTCGTTTCGTAGAAAATTACGTAAGTTTTGCTTGATCGACGTCGATTACTTATAGTCGAGATATTTTTATTAACGAAATTCTGTTTATTGATTGTTGAAACGAAAAATTGATATATAATATCTCTAAAATTTCGCTTACGCCCGTTACTTGTTATTTCTTATTTCGATCCTTTTTAGATAATCCTCGAGGATAGACGAGAATTTTCGCGTAATTTGTAAGATCTAATTAGTAAAATATTAATTCAGAATAACTCGATATCTCGATATTTCATTTATTCTAACGAAAATATATATGTATATATAATACATATATTATATTAAGAATTAATTTGATTGAAATAATTCAATTGGAAATGTGATTTAATTGTTCGTAAGTAATGTTTCAAAATATGAGAATTTTCGTGAAATTTATAAAATCGAATTTGTGAAATGTTTTATTCAACTTATTCGATATCTCTATAGTCCATTTATTCTCAAACATTATATACATGCATACACACACATACACATATATATATATATTTATATATTAATAGTAATATATTAATAATTATCAAGTTTTAAATCTGATTTTAACCGAACGAAAGAAAGAGAAAAAGAGAGAGAGAGAGAGAGAGATTATCGATGTAGAAAGAAAAAAGAAGATAATGAAACGTGTAAACGAATCGAACTTTTGAATTATAATTAACTCGAAGTTTCTCTATCAATTCGAAAGACCTTCATTGATCGAGCCAACGATGTTTAACGACCACATTATCAAAAGCACGCGAAACTAGCACGTCCGACTTCGAAGGTATGTAACAGGTTTACAATTATCGAAGCAGAATCCATTAGAGAACCCGTAAACCGAAGTTATCAGACTGTTGTGGAATTACTTTCGGATTAGTCTGACACGCGCGAAATTACAGAAGTCCGTGTAATCCTGCAGTTAGTGACTACGTAACGTATATAGCGTATAGAAAGATATGGATGTGGGTTTAGGGAACGTCCAAATCTTTGTTTGAAATCGAAAAAAAAAAGAAAAATTTGAAAAGGAGAAAAAGAAATGAAAAGATCGAAGTTCGATTTCGAAACAAAAAACAGTGTGATTTAAAGATCCAAGCTCGTGTAACAATAAACATAATTCACGAAGATACGTGATAATCATTGTAAATCTTTCAGCGTCTTTATTAATCCACATTTTTCTATTTCTATTCCGTTTCGGAAAAACAAATCTGATCTTCTTTACGTCTTTCAATATTTTGATTTTTGTTATTAATTCAATATGATTCGTATCGAGATATATCGATTTATGGATTATATCGAGTTATTCATATTACAAAAAAGGAAGAAGAATATTTAAATCTTGCTACATCACTGGTACATCGAGAGAAATTTAATATAAGACTATATGATTAAAATCAATTTTCATTAAAACAAAAGCGTAGTTTGTATCGATCAGGATAATACTATATTGTTTGATTTACAAAAATTATAATCTTTCATTTCTTTGTTAAATTTTTCTCTTTGTTAATTGCAATAATAATAGGATGAACGTATATACATGCATACGTAGATACATATGTTCGTACGTATCTACGTACGTATGTATATATATATATATATATATATATACACATGTATTTACATACGTATGTATTCATATATATATATATATATATATATATATATATATATATATATATATATATGTTCTGTTAAGCTCCTTAAAGCGGTAAATATCGTGAGATCATGAGAAATCGCGAAATATGTTTCGCTTTGGTACGAGTCGCGAGTTTCTCAAAGGGACTGCAAAGGAACGTGACTTTTTATACGATTTAATGGCGTCTGGCGTAGATAAGCCGTAACCATCGATAGGAATAAATAATTCTTTTTCTCAACCTCGGTCTCGTCCCTTTTGGTATGTATTTGCGAAGAAAAAGGTTAGAAGGGAGAGATCAAAAGCTACAAGCCGAAAGAAAGAGAAAGAGAAAGAAAGGAAGAGAAACAAAGAGAGAGAGAGAGAGAGAGAGAGAGAGAGAGAGAAACGTGAAAAGTAATTTAGTCAAAATGTGAATATCTTAGCTCGTTTAGAACTTTTGAAATTGATTTGAGAAAAATCTACAGTTCTCTCTCTTTCTTTTTATTAAAAAAGAAAAAGAAAAAAAAGATTACGTCGAATTGAAGAAAGAGAGAAAAGAAACAAAAATTTCCTTCCTCCTACTTGACATATTCTCCTTCTCTCTCTCTCTCTCTCTCTCTCTCTCTCTCTCTCTTTTATTTTTATTTTCTCCCCTTAATAACATTCTCGCAGAATTTCAGGCGAAAATCGACGTCCGTGATTGTGCATTTTTGTTTCATTCTTTCCTTTCCTCGTTTTCATCGTTCCAACGTTTTAAAAGAGAAAAGAAGAAAAAAAGAAAAAGAAAGAGAATATACTCATTTCGAACGATAGTAGGTGTATTTTCATTCTCTTATTCTCTCTAGAGAGAAAATGTTAGCTACGTCGAGTAATCTTCCTTCTCTTTCTCCTCCCACTCCCCCCTTTCTCTCCCTCTCTCTCTCTCTCTCTCTCTCTCTCTCATTGAGCACACGCTTGTACGATTAATTGGTTGAACTTAATTATTCCCAGCGACAACGTAGAAAATCTTATTTGTCGTTTCGAGAAATGCCTTTTACGTTTATTCCTCTTGTCTCTATTTTGCTATTGGTTAATAGGACGTCAATGTAACACTATGTACGCTCACATGCGTAAGATTCATTGACAATCAGACGCAATTTCGTTCGTTCAATCGTCCGTTCTTTTTTTTTTTTCGAGTGACATGGAAGATCGATCGATAACGATAAACGTTCTTTATTCGTTAAAGCATTCATATTACGTTGCTCTTTCGTAACTTCGATCAGCGTTTTCCAATCAAACGATTGAAAAGAAAAAAAAAAGAGAGACAGAGAGAGAGAGAGAAGAAACATCTATTTCAAATGTATAAAATAGAAACACTCAACAATCCGTCCAATCGATGTTACAATACTCACTAGAGTTACTTAATTGACTATTTCTTTCTCTCTCTCTCTCTCTCTCTTTCTCTTTCTCTCTGTATCTATTTCCTGTTTGATTATTTATATAAATCTTTCATCGGTCGTTTCAAAATGGCCGCCTTTCGTTGTCTCTCAAGAGTACTTAAAAACTTCTCTTTTATGTTCGATATAATATACGTATTTTGTTTTATATATATATATATATATATATATATATATATATATATATACTGGAGAAACTTAAATATTCGCAAAGTAGGGACGTATTCCCGGTATTCCTGTTGCACGAATACTGAAAACCTTCTCCCACCCTACGATTCAACCTTTCACCCTCTCAACACCCACTCGTTCTACACGGTATATGTAACAGTATGTTAAACATATCCTGCATTTCGAAATCCTACATCACGATATTATTTGCTTGTCAAAGAGCAATATAAACAGTGATTGAGTGGTGGGGGAAAAGAAGAGAGAAAGACAGAAGAGTAAAATAAAGAAAAGAAAAGAGCAAAAAGCGTTTATTTGTCACTTGACATTGCAACTCACCTTTTTTTCTTTTTGCAAACAAAGAAGTATGCCTTCGAGCGTAATTACAGAATTTGTAGACGGAATACTTATGTATATACATACATACGTACGTACATACGTAGTCTACGTACGTACGTACGTAGTCTACGTACGTACGTGTATATATAAAGGAAAAGGAATGGCGGTTTGCTTCATCTGAATAAACGAGATACGAGATATTCGCTCTCTCTTTCTCTTTCTCTTTCTCTTTCTTTCTTTCTTCTCAGAATAACGCGAAATTTATTTCCCTCTGTACAAAGGGTAGATTTAAATTTCTTCGAGGGCTGGATCTCCCCATTTTCGAATAATGAACGTTCTACGATAGACCGTTTTATACGTCGTTTAACATTTTGCATTTTGTACACGAAGGTCCTTTCGTCGTGATATACTCTCATTTCGGATAATCAAGGATCGAATTATTTATCAAAGGACATGTTTTACGTCATTCTCGCGAAATGTAATTCTCGTCGGTAATAATGATGAAAAAGAAAAAAATTGTTTTGATTAAAGTGCTTTGACCGAGATACGATGCACTGAAACTAACTGTAAATTAAGTATAAAACTAATTCAACGTACGTACGTACGTACGTATATTGAAATATTTTTAATAATAGAGTTTATCATTTGTACTTTATATAATTACTACGTTCTAACGTGTAATATTCATTGAAAGGTTACAAGTACGTTTAATTTGACGTTAGAACCAAGTCAATATTCTCTCTGCAACATAGAGGATAAGAAACGATATGCGATAGTCATTAGCAAGGACATTCCCAGCAGGCAACATTATTGAGGTACACTGTACATGGCGTGAACATAACGAGAGCCGGTTAAACGTTAAACGCATCGTGGTACACGTGTCGGACGACAAGATTATTCGCGATAAGGTCTAACGATCGACGAAGGCGACGTTAGAAAACAACGTTACTCCTCGTAAATTACTTCGTTCTGCGAGTATTGCGTTGTTAAATATTCGTCACCGTGGAGTTCGTGTCTAAAATTGATTATACACGACTAACGATTATAAAGTTAGACGTTTTCTTATAGATCGAAGAAACTCTGATATTTCTTATATCGCATAATTTCTTACGTCGCACTTTTTCCCAACGAAAAAAAAAGAAAAGAAAAAAAAGAATCCTATTCTCATCAATCTCGGTGTTAATTAAAAACATTCCATTCGATTTCTTTCGTTCTATAATGAAATTTATCTCGAAAGTAATAATATTTTCAAGGGAGGAACATTGTTTATTCCTTTAACAGTAAAAAAATTGAAGATATTTATCAACGTATTTATTTCTTTGAAAAAAAAAGAAAAAGAAGAAAGAAAGAGAGAAACGAATCAAACGAACAAAAAAATTAGAACAAAAGACGAAAAGGAGCAATTTATAATCAGAATCATAGAAATTAATAGAAGTTATTAATAGCGAAGTAGTAGAAATAGTCACGTATTAGATAGCGACGAATCGTCACGTTTCTATCGAAAGAAGAAGAAGAGAATCCGATTAGAATAATCTTTTACGTTGTACGTATCTATGTATCTACGTATATACGAAGATATGTATGTACCTACGTATGTAAGTATGTACATATTATATTAACGAGCGCGACCGAGGACGTAATTTGGACTCATTAGGAAACGGCCGGCAAGGAGTATTATCTCATAAAAGGGTTGAGAGAGCAAGCCACCGGCGAGTAATCCGACCGAATCTTAATTAGAAAATTCATTTCGTGCGTCGACATCACCGATCCTACCTCAACACTACTCCTGCTCTACTTCCACCTTCTCACTACTCTTCCTTCTCCTCGACCTCCCCCTCCTCCTCCCCCTCCTCCTCCTCCTTCTCCTCCTCGACCTCTTCCTCCCTCATCTCCCACTTCATTCTACACCTCTCTACAGTATTCTCGGATGCTGGAATCTCAGGAATTCTTGTTACGGCTCTTAATCCAACCTTTCGTTTCCGGAACAGCTGTTATCTTACCCTTTTTCCATTTTCGAATGAATTTCTTGATCTATAGATCGTAATCGATCCATTGATCGATTACAAGTTTCAAAAAAAAAGAAAAGAAATTTCTTAACTAAAAACTATGTCATCGGGAATGTTATTTATCGTTAAGCGATTTGTTTAACATTTAATTCATCATTCATCGATGTAATAATTATAATAAGATTTCGAAATTAATAAGTTTTATTTCTGATGTCTCTAAGAGAACGTTCTTTAGATTTGTCAATTTATTAAAAAAAAAATTTCATCCATCATTACTCGATCTGATAATTAAGGAAGATTTTTAAATTAAAACTTTTATTTTTGATATCGTCGATAATCGATTAGTTCGTTAAGATATTACTTCGGTCTTAACGATCTGATATCAACCTAATTAAAAAAAATCTATAAAACTATATATTTACAATTAAACGAAATAAATAAATTATTGATTAAAATTTCGATGTTAAGTTAATCCACTTTCTTTCTTTCTTTCTTCCTTTTTTTTTCCTTTTCTTTTTCGATTCTTTTCTTTCTGAAATTTTCTCCTCAGGATACATAATACGTTGGAATTATGTACACGACCGGTTCATAAGCGCTATTTAACGAAGATTCGCTGCTCTCGACTAATTAGGGGCAGGCCGTAATTAAATCAGCAATTAATCTACAATGCCTCGCGTCGTTCCTATCGTTCGAGCTCGACGAATTTATCTCTCCTCTTCCTACTCCCTTTTTCGTTCCCTTTACACAATCTTCTGGTTTGTATTACGAAATCAATGCAGTCCCTTTCTCTTCGCTAACTCTCCTCTTTTCACTCCTTTTCTCTCTCTCTCTCTTTCTCTCTCTCTCTCTCTCTCTCTCTCTCTCTCTCTCTTTCCCAGCGATTTCTTCTACCACGCTACCTGCTCCACTTCCTTTTTTTTTTCGATTGGTCTCATTTATCTCCTGTTGGACTTTAAGCGCGTGTAATTAATGGATTGCTGGACGACGAGTAAGATCGTGGTGTGAAAGCATTAAAAGAAAGAAAAAAAAAAAGAGAGAGAGAAACCGTATAAAAGAGAGAGAGAGATAGAGAGACATAGAGATAAAAAAGTAAATAAAAGAGAGAGAGAGAGAGAAAATATATCTTAAATTTTTTGCAATAGGCGTGGCACCGTGGACCGTTTTAATTAGTCGATAATACTTGCGAGGCCTTCGTGATTAATTTGCGAATCGAAAAATATCCTCTCGTTGTCAAGAAGCATATACATACTCTTCTCTCTTCTTTCTCTTTTTTCTTTTCTTCTTTCTCTTTCTCTCTTTCTTTTTCTTAATATTTTTGTTTCTTATGCAATTTTACGTATATACTTTCTTACTCCCTACTTTATATATACTCACTTACTTACGTTCACCTACGATATACTTCGTCCTGTGTTTTCTTTTTTTTCTTCGTCCTGTGTTTTTTTTTTTTCTTTTTTGTCTTTTTTATCTTTTTTATTATATCAAGAAGACGACGTGAGATAACGAAGAATTACCGAAGGAGTAATTAATTAAAGCGAAGAAAGTCGAACTCCTCTGAGCGTGCAATTTCGTTCCTTCTTACATTTTCTTTTTTGATCCGTTCATATCGTCCCTCCCCTTTGTTTTTCATGTTACAAAAGCGACAACTTTGCAAAGGTATCCCTTTGTATCTATAATTTCAAAGGGAATTCTCTGGGAATAGGATTCATTAGATGAAGGCTTAATTAAGTTTAATCCTCACTCGTTTAACGACCACTCGTACTAATTGACCAGCAATTGCTTGTACCAACAGATAGTTAATATTCTTGGAATTGTAAAATGATACTGAATTACGTAACGCGATGTTGAGAATTCTGCGGGTGGTGATCCTATTTTTCTTTTTTCTTTTTTCTTTTTGAAAAAGAAGAAGATAAGAAAGGGATATAATTCAGGGCTGGAGATAATCGAGCAGAGTTTTACGTTTCGACATTCGATGTCAGCTTTCTTTTAAACGAAAACACGTGTACTTTCTTATATTCCTTCTTTCGTTCGTTCGTTTATTCGTACGTGTGTGTATGTATATGTGTATCTGTGTGTGTGTACGTATATATATATATATATATATATATATATATAAATACATATATATATATATGTATTTATTTATTTATGCAGCGTGAATAAAAATCTGTCCGAATCATGACACGCAAAGATTTCTTTTGAGATCCGTAAAAGGAAGAAATCGTTCGTGGCCCGTAATTCGAGCCAAATATGGATCCTCGTGACTTTCAATATCGCGATGCTTTCTGCACATGCGAGTTGAAACGCGAGTCGTCCTTTTGCAAAATATCGCTTACGTAATTCCACGGTAAACCGGCCGTGGCATAAAAAGATCGTTATTGTATATATGTATGTATATTTCTCTTCTCTCTCTCTCTCTCTCTTTCTGTTTTTTTTTTTATTATTTATTTTTCAATGGAGATCGAGATACGAGGCGTCGTGAAGGTACACATCGATCATAAGATATGTATAAGAGAAAGAAAGAGAGAGAGAGAGAGAGTAAACGCAAAAGTATCGTCCTTTTTCGTTTTGAAAGAAACAAGAAAAAAAATAATGATCACCCGATAATACCGAAGTCATGCAGAATGCAGAAGCCATTATGTATGTACGTCGAGTTAAGACACGAAGGATACTCGCTTTAAGTCAAGTCAAACAACACGTTGACCCCCGTTGAAACTTCGTCGAAAACAAACGCATACGTAAACGTGATCGCGAACAGATCGGTTCAAATCAGATCGGATTGGATCCGATCGGATCGGATTAGATCAGATCAGATCAGATCAGATCAGAACAGGTACATAGAAAAAGTAGAACAAGAACAAGAACAAGAACAAGAACGGAGAGTTTCATTCTTCTGTATCTGTCCGACACAATGCGAGACGATTATTTTTTCTGTTCGACGTAACGAATCGGAAATGATATGTTTCGTTAAAAAAGATAAATAAAAAAAATGAAAGAGAGAGAGAGAGAGAGAGAGAACGAAGAAGATAAAAGGGGGATAAGAAGTAGCGATAGTTTACGACGTGTTTTGAATCACATTTCGAACAAGTAGCAAAGTCTTTGCAAACTTTGACACTCTTTTCCTTTTTATATCCCTTTTTTATATTTTTCTTTGGTTTTATCTATTCTCGGAATCGCCAATCACGTTTTCTCCAAAGCACTAATTCGATGTAGATCGATATCGATTGTGAAATAGGCGAGACATCGTAAAAAATTAACTACGAATATGGTCTGTAATGATCTTTGAAACCCTTTATTTAAACTATCGTGAGACTGTTCAGACGCATTCACTTTCGATATAAACGTCTATAGTAGTATGTTATTAGAGAGAAAGAGAGAGAAAGAGGATGAGTGAGTGATAGTAATGGGGATCGATTTCATGTGTGTGTATATATATATATACATATATATATAATACATACATATATATATATGTATGTATATATATATGTTCCTCTTTCATCCGATCGCTGTATAGCAATCTCCTTCTCAACTTTACGATCGATCAACCTGCACGAACGATGGTTTCGCATTTTTTAAATCGCTATTTCTCGACTAAATCGTCGTCTCTATCGTAGTTATTCCAATGTCAAACGTGCAGTAGCGATCATAAAGTATAGTATTTTTCTCGTAAACAGCGAATACGTTGGCATATCTACGTATACAGATATTTATTATTTATGGAATATACTATTTGAAAATATCCTCGTAATTGTGAGTCATAAATTTAAAAAAAGAGAAAAAGCAAAGAGACAGTTCTTTGAATATCGAAGTTTCTTTTTTTGTTTTTTTCTTTTTTTTTCTTCATTTCTATTATTTCTCTTTTTATTATTTCTACGCGTATGTATCTGTCCTTTTATTTCTCCTTTTTTCTTACTTTTTTTCCTTCTTATCTCTCTCTCTCTCTCTTTTTTTTTTTTTTTTTTTTTTTGAAAGATGAATAGAAAGAGGAGCATTGAACGTTAAAATATATCGATATTATCTCGTATCGTCGGAAATCGGTAAAAAAAAAAAGTTTGCAGAAAGGAAGAAGTCAAGTATGAAAGTGGGGAAAAGTTGGAACATTTTCGTTTTCTACGATGAGAAAAGTTCTGCCAAGATGTTCGACGAATCTACTTTTCTCTCTCTCTCTCTCTCTCTTATACTGTCTCCGTTTCTCTCTTTTTCTTTTTCCTTCTCTTTCGTCTTCGTATATCTATATATTAGGGAACCTTTACCGAAACGACCGACTGGGTACCGATCATCGAATGTCGAATGACGATATAGTCGATTCTGCCAAACTTTTCGAGTCACTTCTATCATAATATAAGTATCTTCGAAAACTTTTATCACCGATTTCTCGCCTCGATTTCTTTCCTCACAAATCGAACGTAAACTAAAGTAACTAAATATTTTTATTGTATTTTCGTTCTTTAATCGATATAACGTAAGTACGAGCAAATGTAATGTATAATTAACGAGCAAAAGCGTAAATATAGATCACTCGTCTTACAAAAAGAAAAAAAGAAAAAACTATAATAAATAATGTAATAAATACTGATTGTAATTACAAAGGGAATTTGATAAATTATATGTAACAAATTGATTTTCATTCTCGTTGATAATATTCGGAATATTGCACAAAGAAAAAGATTATAATATCATTAATTGTTCGATTGATCTATAAGGATTAGGTAATTTTAATCACAAGGGGAATTTGATAAAGGATATGTAACTCATATATGATTTTCATTCGTGTTATTAATATTCGGAATATTTCATCAGAAAGGAATATATATATATACGTATATTGTATAATATACAATAAATTTTTCATTTTCCTAGCTCTCGAATCAAAAAGAAAAAAGAAACCTTATCGCGATTATATTTCCATTACAATGGAAAAGTAATCATAACGTCTATCGTACAATACGAATTCTTCGATTTTATTTGCTACAATTCTGACGATCCATTACTCATATCTATCATTTTTACAAAATCCTACAACCACGACAGAGGAAAGTAATTTTAAATGCATTAAAAATCAAATTACATAGCCCGTAATGCTAAAGACACGTTGAAAAACGTTAAAACATTTTAAAAGAACCGTTAAGAAATAAACGAATCGAGAAGAATTATACGGATGAATGTCGAAGAAATACGAGATGAAGAATATAAGAGGACCGAAGAAGAAGACGAATAAGACGAAGAAGATACGAAGGGACTCGCCGAAAAATTGTTCAGTTGCCTAGCAGTTCGTCCTTCGGTATCCTTAAAATCGCAAGCAGGTAGGATGACGTCAATGGCAGCCAGAAGAAGGAGAAGAAGAAGGAGAAGAAGAAGAAGAAGAAGAAGAAGAAGAAGAAGAAGAAGAAGTAGAAGAAACAAGAAAAAAAAATCAAGAATAAAGAATAAAAAAAAAGAAGAGGAAGAAGAAGAAATAAGAAGAAGAAAGAAGAAAGAAGAAGAAGAAGAAGAAGAAGAAGAAGAAGATAGAAGAAATAAGAAGAATAAAGAAGAAAGAAGAAGTAGAAGGAAACCGGTTGGTGGCCGAACGAAAACCGCTAGCCACGACCTCGACCGACGACGAGAAACAAACCGCAACCTTATATGATCCTCTCTTCTTCGTTCGCGTTGCTTTGCTAGCTGTTAGCCAAGCGAGTTGGCAAAGCTAGTCGACTAGCTACCTAGCAAGCAAGTTAGCTAGCTAGCTAGCTAGCTAGCCAGCTAGCTAACCAACTAGCCTGCTTGCTTGCTTGCTTGCTTGCTTGCTCGTTGGTTAGTTAGGTGATGCATGCGGGCGCGCGCGCGCGCGCGCGTGCGCATTCTGACCCCCATCCCTACCAACCTCCCCAACACATACACGTACACATACACAAACGACCACAGGATGAGCATTGGAGGGCCGAGCATCGATGACTTTGAAAAGCGATTCGAGAGTCTCCCTTCTCGTAATTACCTTGACGCTTGCCTGCTTGCCGCCTGCCTCTACTCCTATAGAATGTGGAACGCAAACGAAAATAGAACGTAAGAAAGTCGAGCCTCCTGGTAATGATATTCGTGGTATTCCGCGAGAACAACAACAACGACGACGACGACGACGACTACGACTACGACGAGTACTACGATAACGACTACACTACGAGGATGACGTGTATGGATCGGCCAATTAATTTTTTCTTCTTTTTCTTTTTCTTTTTTTTTTCTTTTTGAGTTTTTTTGTTTTCTTTTTTTTTTCTTTTTTTTTCTTTTTCTTTTTTTTTACGAGGACATCTTGGACAAAGATTGCGTTCTCCATTATATTCGCGTTTTGTCTTCTTTTTTCTTTTCTTCTTTTTTTTTTTTTGTTTCTTCTTCTTCTTCTTTTTTTTTCTTCTTTTGTTTGTCTGTTTCTTATTTTCCGTCGTCCCATCTCTTTTTGGTTTTTTTGTTTTTTATTCTTTGAAAAGAGGAATGGATAGATGTTTATAGAGTTGGGTGATTTTAGCACTGGTTTGTGAAACATCTTATGAATGTATGAATAAATTGAATAAACAAATATATGGTAGGCTTATATTCTTTAAGGAATGTTAAATAATGATTTGTGGAAGATTTTATAAATGAATGAATGAATGAATCAATGAATGAACAAGTTTGTAATAGTCTTGTTTTCTCTCAAATAATTTTCATCTCGAGAAAGGTTTCGACGGTGTTATGAATGAATTAATGAATGGATGGATGGATGGATGAATGAATGAACGAACGAACGAACGAACAAGTTTGTAACAGTCTTGTTTTCTCTAAAATAATTTCCAGCTCGAGAAACGTTTCGACGACGTGATAAATGAATGAATGAATGAATGAATGAATGAATGAACGAACGAACGAACGAACGAACAAGTTTGTAATAGTCTTGTTTTCTCTAAAATAATTCCCATCTGCAGAAACTTCTCGACCTCTTGCGATTGTTTGATTAATAATTCATAAATGTTTGTTAATTTCTCATGAATGAACGAGTAAACGCGTAGAAGTAAGTCATATTTTCGTTGACAATTTTATCAGTAATATTATTTTCTCTATCAATTTTCGAGAAAAGCGATATTAAAACAAAAAAAAAAGATATTTTACGAACGAATTAAAAAAAAAAAAGACAAAAAAAAAGATATATACACGACACATAATCCTGTTTTCTCTAAGAGAATCTCCATCCCAAGAAACAACATCAATCGTTGGCCGAATCATTTGATCGATTAAATATTTAATAACTTTTTGAATGAATGCAATGAAACACATTCGAACTGCTAATAAATAGATCTATTATTTACTTTACCGAATGATCTCTCATTATTAATTGATTCTCTTTAAGGATATCAATCTCACTGTGAGGAACTTTTGTTCGTTCCTTCGTTCGTTCTTTCGATCGAAGAGTATTCATCGAGAGAGAAAACGAGAGAAAGAGAAACAGTGAGAGTGAGAGAAAGAGAGAGAAAGAGAAACAGAAAGAGACAGAGATCGTTCACGTAGGCGGCATTAATCTTGGCCCACTCCTGTTTATCCGTCTTCTGTTTAATTTCCTCTTTTTGACGTGCCCATTTCCTACCAACCGACGAGTTCCTGCACACGTACAACAACGACGAGGACGAGAACGACGACGACGACGACGACGACGATGACCAGAACGAGAACGGCTTATCGCGAAGAGAAACAGTAACGAGTAAAGGAGATGGTTAAGAGAGAATGAACGTACGAAGGCTCGA
>NC_066588.1:7937500-7977500 GCF_905475345.1 Vespula vulgaris
AAATACCAAGTTGAGAAACAACTTTGAAAGGTCTCCAATGTGAAACGAAGGTTCGACAGCAAACGGATAAGTCTTAGCTATCTTGATTTTTCCTATATTTTCTTGTCTCCTGTGGTATACTACTATATAAAGATAAAAAAGAAAAGAAAGAGAGAGAGACAGAGAGATTCGAATGACGTTTTACTGACGGAAGATGATGAATTATTAAACTGAAAAAAAGCTTCGGTTCTTGCCCGCCAAAATATTTTTCTACAACGTTATATCTTTTTGATTGTAAAAATAGAAAAAAGATGTCTTACGCAAAAGTGAAAAAGCTTTGCGATGATAATCGAATTCTTTGTCCATTTTTAATTCGGAAATCCTCGTGATAAGATAAAACTCGTCGATAGAGTTTTACGATTGTTTTGTTTACGAAAAAAAAAAAAAAAGGAAAAGGAAAAGAAAAAGAGAGCTAGAACTATTATACATAATAACAATCATTTAGTTGGAAATAATAATATAAAAAATAATAATCGAGATAGTTAAAGTTTGAAGCAATTGTTTGTATTGTTTCGAAAATTAATTTATTGTGAAATTCGTTATGAAAAAAAAAAGAAATATATATATGTATATATACATATACATTCGATAGTATTTTACATATCGTATATATTTGTACTTTCCCCAGCTTTCATATAATACTAGATATTATTTTTACAGATTTTTATTTACGTTATAAAGTTTTCTAACGATTTGCACAATCACATCGCGGTCGGTGCGGTTTCACGTTACTTTTTTAATTGACCCGAGCCTAGTGTTCCATCATCGACTATTACGATATTACTAGCTCGATGACGAAGATATCAGCATCATGAGCTCGGCAGCTGGCACGATTCTTGTGTCACACTATTATCCAATTGACAATGTTCGTTCTTTATAATCCGATCTTCGATCTCTATCATCAGCTTTTCCAAAAAAAAAGAAAAAAAGAAAAGAAAAGAAAATTCGATCCAAAAGATAACACTCGATATGGAATAATGAAAAAGAAATCAATAAAAGAGTCATCAATAAAGAGTCGATTACGGTCAATCGATACACGATTTAACTATTACGCCATAATTAATAAGAATGATTCGTTCAATTAAATTTTCTATACTTTTTCTTTCTTTCGTTAGCGAATGAATTATTTTTATAATTGACGTTACCATGTCGTTCGTTATAAAAACAAGTTGTTTAATTAATGAAGAAATCAGGTTCACGTGAAAAACTAATAAGAAAGTTCTCACCGACGAATAAAATTTAACGTTCTGTCGAATAACACGGTTGTTATGAAAAAATACGTTATGAAAAATTACGAGTTCGTACGTTAATGATTCTATGGTAAAATGTCTATGGGAGGATTAAAGTAAATACGTACGTCAGCTTTAAATTTATTACACGTCGAAAATTTACCGAATGGCTTGGTTTGGTATTTAACACTCTCTAAACTTTGAAAAGACAACGGGCCTTGACCCGTTAATAAAATCATCGCGAACAACGATGATCTCGCTTGACGGCCTATGACAGTACTTGGACTAACCCTGATTGACTTTATTTAATATTTTCCTCGTCAGAGAATCGAGTTAAGTGGGATGTATCAAAAAGTTGTGACTCTCGAACATCGAGCTTTTTACAGATTTTATCTCGTTATATTAAAATTCGTCAGGGACGATAAAAAAGAAATTGGATGTATATTTAATAATAAATGAAAAAGATATATCTTATAAAAATATTACACGAATGAGAGTGTGTGTGTGTGTGTGTGTGTGAAAAATGAAAAATATTACGAAATGTTTTACTTAAAAAAAAATTATTAATAAAGATATTTATTAAAAAAAAAAAAAAAAAAAAAAAAGTATACGAAAATATTTCACTTATATTTAAAATATTTAATAAAAATATTTACAAAGAAGATATAAGAAAATCTGTTATTTAAAATGTTCGATAAAAATGTTTAGTATAAAACGAACATAGGAAAACGTTTTACTTGAAATTGTTTATTAAAAATTTTTATTGAAAACAATTTATCTAGAACGTTTGTTGAAGATTTTTGAGAGAAGAGGAAAAGAAAGTTTTGATTAAAATGTCTACTAAAAATTTTTGTTAAAACAAAACTTCTTTTTTTCGTCAGTAACATTTCTAATAATCGAATGAACGAATCATATAATATTCTTAAAGACGATAAAACAAAAACACTCGTTAAAAATAACTTGTTTTCCAACGTTGCGGTCGGGTTTTAAGTTTGCTGGACAATAGACACTTGAAGTTTTAATGGAAAGTCCAGGTGATAGTACGTTGTTACGACGTGATACCTTCGAGAAGTCGAAATTGTCTCTCTCTCTCTCTCTCTCTCTCTCTCTGTCTCTCTTTCTTTCTTTTCCTTAGTTTTTGGCGTTATTCAACGTTCTAGCGAGAGAGTGTGTCCGAGTGAAAAGGAAAGATCCGTTAACAACACTAGCGACATACTTTTCGCCATGTTTTCTTTTCTTCCTTTTCTTGTTCTTTTTCTTCTCTTTCTTCTTCTTCTTCTTCTTCTTCTTCTTTCTCTTCCTTCTTCGTTGTCGTCCATCCTACCAAACTTTTTCCCCTTGGTCTTTCCTAAATGGAAAAGTTACTTTTATGGAGTTACCCTTTTCTACGCACACATCTTACTTTTCACTTTGCATTTATACGATTACGTGCCGAATGTTGTATCTGTTTGTTTCTTTTTTTCCTTTTTTTCTTTTCTTTTCTTTCTAAACACATTTTTAATAAATACTTTTGTTTACTTCGTTCATCGATACGCGTATTATCATTAATTAATATCTTTCTAATTTATTTTTTTCATCCTATTTTCTTTCTTTTTTTTTTTTTTTTTTTTTGTCACAATTCTTCTTACGAATTTCTTTCTAAACGTATTTTTAATAGATACTTTTTTTATTTCGTTCATCGATACGCCTATTGTTATTCATTCATATCGTTCTATCTTGTTTTTATCATCTTATTTTCTTTTTCTTTCTTCTTTTTTCTTTTTTTGTCTTTTCTTTAATCATATAATTTCTCTTACGGACGAATCATAGAATATTTCGTGATATTACATCATTTGATCGATTTTTTTTTTTCTTTTCTTTTCTGGTTGATTAAACCTGAACAGTAGGAAAGATTACAGTTGAACGTGAGAATAATATTTTTCCCTAGAAATCTCTTGAATCATCTCTGACACAGTGACATTTCATTTAATTAATGAAACCATTTATTTGGGCTGGTTCCATTCAAAAATTGTTTAAAAAGTATATATATATATATAGAAGATATTAAAATTGTTAAAAATAAATTATAATTGGGACAGAGAGCAAATAAGAAAAAAGAAATAATTATAATACAATTGTGAGTGTATTATACGATCTCCATCAATAATAATTTTTTTATAGAATCTTTCTTTAATTTCTATAAAAATAATATCTATAATAATATCAATAAATGATAATAAAACGAAATAAAATTTTTAACGTTGATCGATAACAACGTGTTGTATCGAAAGAAAAAGAAATATATATATTAAAAAAAAAAAAAAAAAAAAAAAACATTTACGTTAAAAGAAGAAGAAAGAAACTACTTCAGATTTTTAATTTATCTTTATGTCGCGCATAGAATAAGTTAGATGGTATTGAAAGAGAGGAAATTAAAAAAAATTGATGTTTAAAACGTTTATACGTTGTTATTAAATAATTCAATGATGACCCAGATCTGTAACCTTATCACGAAAGTAAGCTTTAAAATGTGTTTTATTGAAGTTTTCTCGTTTCGCCGAAACGTTTCTCGATTCGCCAATGGCTGATCGGTATAAGCTGTATTATTAACGTTAATATATATTACAGTGGTATACCGTAATCTCGATAATAATGAGAATCAATAAGCAAATGTCAATAGAAAAGATTCGATAGCATGAATTAAATAAAAAGAGAAAGAGAGAAGTTATCAATTAATTCAAACGAAACGATCCAACTCGACATGAAATTCTTATCGTAATCAATTTCTCTCTCTCTCTCTCTCTCTCTCTCTCTCTCTCTCTTTATCTTTTTTTTTATTTTATTTTATATTTTTTAACTCTAACTTCTATCTATTTTTACTATTTTTTTACTAATTTTATAATATAAAATTAAATTTTAACTCTAACTTACTCGAAGAATAACGTAGTACGTTTGTAAACCAACTACGAACAAATTTTATCCAAATTTTAAACGTTCTAATAAAAGACGCTACGTCATTTTTATGTGATAAAATTTATTGTTAGAAATGTTTATAGATTTTTTGTCGATAGAAAAAATAAAAATGTCATCGACGATATTACTGCTGATTTTAATGATAAAAGGATTAAACGAAGTATTGCAATTCTACGAAATCCACGTTAGTTAAAAATTTTCAAATGTACACACACACGCACACACACACATATATATATATATATATACACACACAGACAGACACACATACGAAAGTATATCATCTTGCATTAATCTTTCGCTATAATTATCAGAAAGAATGTATGGGAACATCAAAAAACAATTATTTCAATATTACTGCAAAACGTCGGTTCGTTTGCAAAATAGAAGAACAATGTCAAATATAAAATAAAAAAGAAGATGGATAGTGTGAATAAGAGCGAAGGAATTTAATTATTTCTCTGATGGCACATTTTATCACAAGAACGATCATGGAACGACGATAGTGGGGTGGTCGTGTTCATGTCGGCAAATATCAGTAACGTGTAAAATGGTGGAATATGTTCGTAGAACAGCGTTTCTCTCGTAGTTACAGGATTAGAAAGAGGAGAGAGAGAGAGAGAGAGAGAGAGAGAGAGAGAGAGAGAGAGAGAATCATTAATGACAAGTTTCACATGCGACGACGAATGAACATAAACGTGACTACTTACATATATGTTAGAGTCAAATGTATATGTACCTACACACATACATATATACATATATATATATATATTTATATATAATATATAGATATATTATATATACAGGGTGGTTCTTTTAACTTATAATATTGAAATATTTCGTTAGAGTGAGTTTATAAAAAGAAATGTTTTTAGAAATATCGTTTGTTATCAAGGTAAACATCATACGGTGCAAACTATTATTTCTTTTTTATTCTTTTCCCTTTTTTTCTTCTTTTCAAAAATTATTTAAGCGTGGAATGATAGTGGTTTCAGTATGACGAATGTTGATATTAAATCCGATGATACGAATACTTTTACGTGCTTACATGAACGTCAGTATACACGAGTTAATGTACGCGTGTGTATATTTTTAATCATTGAAATCATCATCGATTAAAAATAATTCAGTAATTATTTCATTAGCCATTAATAACACAATTTTTATGAAATTTCTTCTGTTTTTTTCATTTAAGGTCATGTTAATGTCTGATTATAAATTCGTGATTAACAAATACCATTTAGTATATATTATCAAGAAGAAAAAAAAATATATATATATATATAGTTTCAAAAAAAAGAAATGAATTTGACTTTGAAATTTCTTCCGAGCTACACGAGTAGTAAAAAAAAAATAATTCGTTCTAAATGACATGTCCCTCTTTGGTATCAAACCTTTGTAAAATCATATTTTCAATTTACTTCGTGTATTCCTCATGAAATATTCCAATATTGTGAAATAAAGAAAACACCCTATATGTTGCATATAAGTATATACGTACGTATACATTCACGTTATGATTTAGGAAAGGTAGAACGCGTGAGCGCGAAATGCTGATACCCTTTGCAACGCGTAGCTTGAGGAATAGTAATGTCTATGAAAGAGAGTTAGAGAGAGAGAGATAGAGAAAGAGATGAATACGGTATATCTCTCTTTCTCTCTTTCTCTCTCTTTCTGTCTCTCTCTTTCTCACGTTCTAGTTATTTCTACAAGCAGATATCGTGTATCTTCCCAATGTGCTACATCATCGACTAATGTTCATATCTCTTGTTTTCTCCTATTTCGAGTCATCTAGACGTAAAAATAGATCTACGAATAGCGTTGAATATAAAGTAGAAAAAATTTGATCTTTGGGTTATAAGATGACTTTAATTTTCTTATCAATCATTTGAATTTTCTTAGAAACGTAACATACGTCGGAACGATTGATTGAAACTTATTATACGATTTGATTTGAAATTGTTATTAATGGTTTAACGTCTGGATGAATTTATATATGTCATGATTTTCTAAATTATTCGATAAAATAAAAACTTTTATCGTTGATATGAAGATTATTTCATTATGTTCCATCAATTATTTTAAAAAGGAATTAAAAAATAATAAAATAAGAGATAAACAAAAAGTAAAAAGAAGGAACTTTTCAAGAGACTTTTGCGAAAGTATCGCGGAGGATGGCGTTTCGATTAAAAAGAGTTTCTCAAAGAAAAAAGAAAGAAAGAAAAAAGTAAACCGCAGGACATTGTCAAAAAATTTCTAAGACATGTATCGAGTGTTTCTTTTTTTAATAAAATCGAACAGCGAAACTCTCGATCGTCATTTTCGTAAACTAATTAGAACGTCTCGTTCGTATCGAAATCGCTTGTATTAAAAAAAGTTTCCATAACAAGATATACTTAATTAATTCTAATTAGAATTAACTGTCGTGCATACTAATTTTGTATAATATCGATATAAGAAAATTTCGATATGATAAATACTTGTTGAATATAGAATTTCGAAGGTTAACACATGCCAAACTTTAGTCTTCCCCCACTCCTCTCTCTCTCTCTCTCTCTCTCTCTGTCTCTCTGTCTCTCTCTCAGCATTTTTAAACGAAGAACGCAGCATGCATCACAGCATGCGTTTCTCGCCATTGGCCGATAATTGCGTTTAAACTTGCCACTTTTATTTCGTTGTACATATCTCTCGAGCTCTCGAGTTTAAAGCCAAGTTTAATTTATATTAAAGCGTCGTATCCGTACATAGTTGCCGTACGTCACGTTAATATCCACATTTCTATATGCGTTTGTGTGTGTGTATTATATAGTTGTGTAAGTTCGATATAGTATGGTGCGTGTGTATATATGTGTGTGTGTGTGTGTGCTCGTTTGTATGTAACATAACTCTTATATGCCAAGATATCCGATTGAATCGACGTATTTTACTTTATTTTTCTCCCTCCCATCGATTTTTTCATCCACGTTTCTTTTCTGATTTTATTTCGATCACGATCGGACACTCGTATTCTCGAAATACCATCGTAATTCGATGAAAAAAACATATGATCCGATCAAGGAATTTAAGCGCCCGATGTGCGATCTTTGTCAGCGTAATACTACGAAAAGTATTACAAGGTATTTTGTTGGTTGAAGGAATGTGTTGGGAACCAAGACGAATTTGCATACGCAGCCGTCTGAACGAATAAAATTCGAAAAGTGAATATCTATATAAATAGAAATTGTATATCTATATAAATAGATTCGTAATAAGAAATTTATTTCTTTTATATATATATATATATATATATATATATATATATATATATATATATATATATCGATCCATCCAATTTGCTTGATTTTATAAAATTATTTGACACAACGTACCGTGAAACATTATTATCCACCTGTCGTGTATTTGTAATAAACGTTGTGTTGAAATAAAAAAAGAAAAAGAAAAAATAAGAGAAAAAAGTTATTTACTGTCATATATTATAGGAACGGTATTACACGATATGAATAAATACATCTACTTTTAATAAGTTAATATAAATACATACGAATATTGATCTGACTATTATTTTCAAATAATTCTTACATTTTCTAGTAATGTTCAATCAATCCTTTCGTCTAATATAATACTTTTATTATTTTACTTCGCATCTTAATTTTCTTCATTATTTGTTATTTTATATTAAAGCATATTTAACATCGACCATTACGATGATCAATTTTTCTTTTTAATTTCTTTTTTTACGAATATTAGAATTTACTACAAAAAAAATTCATTCGAGAGGAATTTGATTCCTTTAAAATCTCTATCCTCCCACTACGTTTTTATTCTCCATTTTCCTAGACTCTACAACGAAGAAAGATATTATGTTTCCTCTTTCGTGCAATGCACCTTGCTTCCGTGCATGGAGATGACTCTTGCAGCCGGCGGCCTGCAATCGACGTGTTCCTTCACTTCACTTTTGCGAGATTCAATGCAAGCATCCCTCTGCTTTCTCCGCTCTCGTTCCTCTCTTCTATAGCTTTTCTGCGAGCAGTGACCTCGAGAAAGCCATAGATATACACACATACACATACACGCATACGTACACGCATACGTACACGCATATGTACACGCATACGTATACGCATACATACCTGTACATATTCCTATATAAATGCATTTATAACAAAACGAATATGTACATGTATATATATATGTGTGTATGTATATATGTATGTATGTATGTGTGTATGTATGTATATATGTATGTATGTATATAGAGAAAGAAAGAGAATAAATGGATTATATATATACACACACATACACAGTTTACATACATAGAAGATCTAATAGACTGATATAACATTAATTGAAAAAAAGTTAGCTAAATATACATTCTTGGTGATAATAAAAATTGATATTAATAAATGATTCCTTTCTTCACTTATTTTTGTTCTTTTTTCTTTTCGAAATATCTAACTAAAAATGGCAGCAAAAAATAATGAATAAAATCGACCGATCGATAGTTAAAGTTGAAGACGATATTATATCTAATTTATTACATGAAATTATATTGATTTATCTTGCGTCATATTGACAATTACATCGTACGTTTAATAAACGTTAAAACGTTTATGACATTAAATTAAAATAAATAATGTTCAGGTATTTATATTACTTTAGTTAATTTATAATAGATATATAATGGTCTTCCTTATACGCACACGTACAAATATCATATATTTTGATCGGAAGCGAGACGACAGATTTTTCATAAAGTTTCACAAAAAAGAAAGACGGAGATAAAGAGAAAAAGAAAAAGAGAGAGGAGGGATGGAAGAAAAGATAGATTGACTCGTGACAAATAATACAGTTTACTTTTCGCGAGGACGACTATTGCAGTTGGTGACTTGGGACATCGTTGAATGAGAAAAGAGAAAAGCTAGCAGAAACAGTCCGGAAACTATCCAACTGGTCAGCAATTTATTTAAATGCCTGTTGCCAACACGATTCTCTTGTGTATATCGTTTGTCAAGATGAATCTTTTCTTCGACGTTTATTTTTCTAGATCGAACGATATTTATTTTCACTTTCTTTTTTTTTATAACTATATCACGTATATACGTATCTATCTATCTATTTATCTATCTATATATCTGTGTGTGTGTGTCTGTGTGTACATGTATATATGCATACATGTATGCATGTGTGTATGAAAACGATAAGGAGTCGCGTTGCGGTCGTTCGATTGAATGGAGTACCGTCTGCGAATCTTTTTATCGAAATAGCTATCGGAGACAGCTTACTACTTTCCATTCGTATAACATCGATACGTTACAAACTATAGTGACGTTGAAATGCGTTGGCACAGGGAGAAGAAATCAGATCGCACGTACGTTGTTTTCATTCGACTTAGAAATGAAATGATTAATAATTCTTTCCAATATTTTTTTGATGCAAGATTCCAAACTTTTCATTTTTATATATATTTTCCTTTGTTTCCTTCTTTCTGTTTCTCTTTTGTTTTGATTACTCTTTCTAAATTCTTCGTTCTATTCAATAATTGTTAGACGAATAAACATTAATCTACTTCAATCTATAACTAGTCCACTCTCTGAATAATGAAAGCTACATATATGTGTAACTGTACAGGTAAAAGCAAATATTGACAAACAATATCTACAGATCGAAAAGATTTCTCACGCAAACAATCATACGTGAATAAACAATAACCTGCACGTATTCCTTCAATAATAACAAACAAGTATATATGATAGAAAAAATTGAAGACATATATATATATATATATATATATATATATATATATATATAAACAAACACACAAAATATGAGCGGATTGTTAGATCAGATACATCTTCTATAATTTTGATAATAAAGGGGATAATGATTTAAGGGTAATATAGAAAATAAAACAATAATTGATTAAGTAGACGAAAAAAAAGAACGTGAAATTATTCGTGTTCACACGAGAAAGAAAGAGAGAGAAAAGAACATGAAGAAACTCAACTTATCAGAACACCATGAATCGACCGTAAGAGTTTATTGCGCATGAACTTACTGCCAACCTACACTATCGACTATCATTCGTCGAAAAAGATGATATCTGTCTGATGATATCTCTCTCTCTCTCTCTCTCTCTCTCTCTCTCTCTCTCTCTGTCTCTTTCTCTCTTTTTTTCTCTGTCTGTCTCTTTCTCCGTTGGTACAAACGTACCCAGTACTTCGAGACAAGAAGAAAGCAATCCAACTGATGACTACGTCTACGTTCGATGAAAGCGAACTCTCTCTCTATCTGTCTCTCTCGTACTTGCACGCTCTTACTATGTGCCAGCTTATCGGCTTTCCAAGCGTTCTCTTGTTAAGCCTATTTCAGTTCTCTCTCTCTCTCTCTCTCTTTCTTTTTCTCCCTATACATATGTGTGTCCGTTTGTATGTGTGTATATATGTATATATGTTTGTACATATGTACGTATATATGATGTATGTATTTATGTACGTATGTACTTATAGACGATGTACGTATATATGTATGTATGTATATATGATGTATATATATGTGTGTATGTATGTATAATGTATGTATGTATGTATATACGTGTGTATGTATGCATGTAGTATTCTACTTCTTTTTCTTTTCTCTCCTATCTCTAGCGAATACTTCCTAAATCAGATTACAAAAGGTTCACCTTTGCTTCGAGAATTGCTTTTCGAAAATAATCGTGACTCGTGAAAACAATGCAAAGATCGGGAGAAAATAGATTCCTCTTCTTGTTCGTTATTATCGTTGATCTTAGCTTGTTGATTAAGAAAGAAAATAGGGAGGTAAAGTAAAAGCTCAGAATTCAATTACAGAACAATAAAATCCGATTTATCGCGTTGGCTTATAACCAATGGTAGAATTCTCGTTGTTATCGTAGAATTAATATAGATTCCTATTCAAATTCTTCTTCTATTTCGCTTATCATTTTTTTTTCTTTTTTTTTTAATTTTAATACATACCTAATCCCATTATAATAATTGAATGCCAAGGACAATAATCGTTCGAACAAGAAGAAAGCGATTTGAAAGATCGATAAAATGTCGCAAGTAACGTTATCTGTTTCTTTTTTATTTTTTTATTTTTATTTTTTTTTTTGCTCTTACTCGTTCTTATCCCCACCACTCTTCCCCCACTTTTTGTTCGGAATCGTTAAAGTCCACCCTCGTTATCTCTCACCCTTTACGCTTCGATCGGTAGCCATACTCTACTCTCTCATCCTTTCTACCGTCTAAATTCTATCTCTAGACGCTGAGAGAAGAAAGTTTCTTCCGGTATCTCGGATGGTGTTCGATTCGCGATATACAGTATCTGAAACTATCACTTCGAGGGACTTCGGGGATTTGATAAGGAGCTTCGGAAAATAAAACTTGCTACTCTTATCTTTTCGTAGAACGTCGATAAAACGGGCCGGAAAGGATAGCGCAATAATTTATGATCGACTAGTGCAACAAAAAGAATATTTTGTATACATTTGAAGTTTAGCTTTGTTATCTTTAAAATATTGCTACGATGTTCGATGAGAGTAATAGTGAGAAAGAGAGAGAGAGAGAAGGGAGTGGTGGTGGGGGTAGGGGGTGAGAGCAGGAAGGAAAGGAGCAAGGAGGAGATTAAAACTCGAATAAATGTACCTTGTAGGACAGTTTAAAGGAAAACAAGATCTTGAAGTCCCTAACGTCGCTTACAAAGTTTTGCTTTTAAAATTTGAAAACTTTTATATAAATTAGATTCTTCAACTTTGTAAACATCCTCTCTTTACTTTCTCCTTATCTTTTGAAAAAAAATTTTTTAATCCTGTTGATAGAATTCGTATTTCGTCCTGCGTAAATAGTCGTTAAATATTCTGTTGAAATTTATGATCAACAAACGTAAGAATGATTGTTTCATGATTAATATTTTTCAAAGTTGTAGCACTTGAACTGTTCCAAACTAATTACTATTACGGTTTATGGTATTGCACATACATTTTAAATCAAATTTTCGAAATGATAGCAACAAAGTATGGCTTGCGATGAGGATGTAATTTCGTTCGATTCATAAAGAATCGAGTTATACGTGAATGAAAGGACAGATCGAAACAGGTGAGAGAGAGAGAGAGAGAGAGAGAAAGAGAAATTGCTTCGTTCATACTCTCGATCTTAAAAAAGCGAACTCGTAACGCTTCGCGAAACTCGGCGTGCAGAACGATTCTTATAATCGATCTGTCAAAATGTTTTACGCGCTGTCCAATGGCGAACAAAGCGAACTTCAAATTATTTTTCCAATTTTCCGATCGTGTTACGTTGCGCAATACACACGTATATACGTATATACACACACATATATATATATTATATATACAATATATACTATATACATACTATATATATAGTATATACTATATATATACATATAAACATACACACACATATAGATGTATGTATATACATACACACGAACCTGTTATTTCAACGAAATAACAACAAAATGGATGCCTCGTTCGCAGTGATTTTCTAGCGGCATCGTCAATTAAAAAGTTTCACGTTCCACTTCGTGTTCGACGACAATAAAATGTTCTAACGATGTCTGAGAGAACATAAAAGTTCTATTTTTTCTCATTTAAGTATTCTCTTTATTTTGCTAGGTTAATTTTCATACATAGATATAGATATAATTATGGAAAATGAAAAGGCTACGTAAAGAAAATTGTTGATCTTATTTTAACTCCTATCTTCTATTTTCTCGGTGTTAGAGCGGCCGAAAAATATATTCTTTGTATAATTTTGCGGACAGTACTTACGTACGAAGTATCATTTCAAAGAGAACACTCATTCCTTTCTTTATTTCGTGTTTCTTTTGTAAAAGAAAACGCGAAGAGAAACGCCAAAGAAAAAATTCTAGAATTAGTCGAGAGCAAAAGAGTTAAACTAATTTTACTATATTCGTAGCCAAAATTACATCCCCGTTGTGATCCTCATTAAAATTTCATATTCACTAATTAAATTTACATCCGAACAAGAGAGAGAGAGAGAGAGAGAGAGAAATTGGGTTGTTCAATAACGTTCTCTCTCTTTTTGAATTTTTTCATTAATTTCAAGTTTTAAAATCAGAATGTTTTCAGAGAATAATATATGAATAACGAATGAATTACAAAAAGCTCAGAAAATGATAATCATTTTTTTTTTTTTTTTCATAGAAAGAACGATTATTTGTTTCGAATGATCAAAACTCTATTTCTGTTATTTCGTTCCTCCGTAAGATCGATTTTAGCGATTCGGTTGATTTCGATTTAAAATTACATCGATTAACAAGACTCGATGAAGAACGAATTATCAACGATAGAAATTTCATCTGTTTTTTGAGAAAAAAGAGAGAGAAAGAAAGAGAGAGAGGAAATGATTATTGAGAATCGCGGATTATATAGTTGCTCGAGAGAACAAATTTCTCCTGCGAGAATCGCGAAGGAAAGTCTAAGCTTTGTTTTCGTAAATAACAATCTCGAGAATATCCAATAAAATACTTGATCGTAATCGAAGAGGGCGGAAAGATTGATAAAACGTCGATAAATCTCGTTTTCTATCAGCTTTTTAATAAAAATAAAAAATAGAAATATGAGTTTAGAAAGAAAGAAAGAGAGAGAGAGAGAGAGAGAGAGAGAAGACAACATATTGAACGAACCAAAGAAAACAGATGTAGATTGGCATATAAACAATCGCATAAAACCGCGACAGAAATATTTCTAGCTTCCTTGCTAAAAGACAACTTGATCATCTTCCAATTCACCGATCGAAGTAATAAAAGAGAGAGAAAAAGAAGGAAAAAGTAACCCTCGTAAACTGATTAGTAACGAAGGAACTTTTGATAAATAAAATCGAGATAATAATTAAATAATATTAAGTAATCTGTATAATGAATTCGATTTAAAAAAAAAAAAGAACAAAACAAAACAAAACAAAACAAAATAATATTTAATAAAATAATATAAAATAAATAAAATAAAACAAAATAAAATAAAATAAAATAAAATCAAGCGATATCAAGGACATCGATTGACTGATCCAGGATAATTATTTAAATCGGTATTCGAATAATGAAAATGAAATCGTATCGTGTTTTAACTTTAACACGTTTAATTGAAAACGATGCAGAACGTAAAATAAAGAAGAAATAAACGTTGATTGAGGTAGCCTCGCATACCATTAACGTCGAACAATTAATTATTTTTAATTAGGGAACGACGAGGTGTCGACGCAGTGAATGAATTTAACATTCGATTCTTCGAATTCCACGTTTGGCAAGATACAACGACGCGTTTCCATGAGTGTGTCGGTGGTTCCGGGCATTCCCAGAAGGCAGCCGATCGACAAATCACGATGATCGTACATGCCGAGAATCCTTAAACAGTCTCGTGGCCAGCGGTATTTCACTTTCGCTTCCATTATCGAAAGGTAAATGGAGGAAGAGGAGAGGGAGAATACAACGGGGGATACGATTTCTCGTGGAATTAGAATCGGCCCCTTGTGGCATACGTAATAGGGGATTTTACATTATCACATCTTGACAAAGAGAGAGAGAGAGAGAGAGAGAGAGAGAGAGAGAGAGAGAGAGAGAGAGAGAGAATATTTGAAAAAACAAATTTTTTTGTCCTTTAATGATTATTATCTGACTATTCGAACATATATTTAGAGGTTAAAAAAATTTCATATTTTATATAGGTAAGAAAAATTGTAAGAAAAAACTTGTTTCTTTCGTTTTTATTTGTTTACTCGAACGTGGATAAGAAGGGAGGAAAGTGTGGGATAAAAAGATATTGAGGAACGATCGTGAAGAATTTTTTGATTAAGTAGAATGAAAAAAGGCAACAAGAGAAAAAGGAATTAAAAACATTGCTAAAGGATTTGTGTTCGTGCGTTATTTTGTTTTATCATTTTACACTAGCTCGTCGATGATTATTGATCTTAGTTGAAGTAATTTTTGAATTTGAAATAGAAGAAGAAGAGAGGAGAAATAAAGAGGAAAAGAATAACAAGAAATTGCACCTTGAATAAGGAAACGTATCTTCCGTTTATCTTTTGTCTTCTTTTTTTTTCCTTGTCGATTCGTAAATTATTTTATCTGATTTTTTATCATATATATATATATATTGAATGTATCGATCGTAAAAATAATGTTCAGTTTAGTTGACCAATATGAAAAGAATCTATTTTAATTTTTTTTCTTTCCCTTTCTTCATTTTCTCTCTTTTCATTTTAATATTATTAAATTTTTTGTTTGTTTTTCAAAGAATTAACGCATACGTACATCAAACTCTGCCATAACGTATTGTAACCTTGACAAAAGTAAAAAAAAAAAAAATGCGTTAAAACTTTCCATCCGGTCGAACGTATGTACTTACATATATACATACATGCGTACATACATACACGTACACACACATACACACATACATATATACAAATGTATATGTTTTCAGAATAAGTAAAGCGTTTACGAAACGATAAGTGCATAAAAAATGTCTCTGTGCGTTTTTACGAGATTTCTGAAAATTTCTCTAAATTTATCGTTCCATCAAACGAAATAAAAGCTGCACGTAAAAAAACGAGCTTAACGTCGAACAAAAGCTTTGTATATTCTCTCTCTCTCTCTCTCAATCTCTAATTCTTAGCGTTACTATTTCATCATTTCTATATAATTTTGTCCTCGTATACAAGTTACTCCGATTGTCGTCGATTTAAAACTCGAGATCGTGCAACTTCGAGATCCAAAACCAATGCTTTTCGAGAACCTTATAAATCCAAAAGTAAAACATTTACATGAAAAAAATTTTCAAAAGGCGAAATGAAAGAGGAAAAGAGAGAGAGAGAGAGAGAGAGAGAGAGAGAGAGGGAAGAAAGAGAAGAGAACAAAAATGGAGAAGTTCGTAATGTTAAAAAAAAGACGAAAGTTTCAAGTGCAATTATACCAACTTGTGACTTCTACACTTCGTTTAACCTCGGGTTTTCATGCCAAAGGAGAGAGAAAAAAGAGTCTGTATATGTGTATGTGTGTGAAAAAGAGAGAAAGAGAGAGAGAGAGAGAGAGAGAGAGAAAACTGGCTCAAGATTAAAGTGGGACAAATCGGAATAATCTTAGATGCTATGGCTGATGTTTGTCGCAAACTAACGCGGTCCGAACGATCTAGTTTCTCGAATTATTACCACTCGTTGTGCACTGCTAGAAAATATATTTTGACGAGCTCCCATGTTGCTATTCGTCATGATCGAAACGACGAAATCGCATGTATAGTTTCACCTTTTAACCCAGAATTCTATATAATTAATTTCAACGAAAGAATTATCGATCTAATCGTCTTACGAGAAATGAATATTTCTAATATATGAAAAACGAGGAGAAAAGAGAATTACTAAAAAATTGGAACAATTAAAAGTTTTCGTAACTCATGAAAATCGATGAAAACGAGGATTGGAATAATGCGAATAATGTGAAATAAAATAAATGAATTCAATGAAACGAAATGAAACGAAATCAATAAAGTCTTTTTGTTATTAAGATGAAACGATTAAATCGATGAATCGAATAAAATCAATGAAGTGTTGTGATTAAGATGAAATGATTAAAACGAATTGAATGAAAGGAAATGAATGAAACGAATTGAATGAAAGGAAATGAATAAAAATGAATTGAATGAAAGGAAATGAGTGAAATAAAACGAGAGGGAAGATTTTTCGCGATAAAAAATTGTTGCTATTTCTGACGTCATCGGTATTCATATTCCAAAGAATTTTCAACGTGAGAGAAGAAAGAACGGGAAAAAGAATGCTAAAGAAAAAAAGAAAGAAAAAGGAAGAAAGAAAGAAAGGATAAAAAAACAAAAAAAATCAAGAAAGAAATACCTGAGTAACGGCGACTCATAAATGCGTATCTACGTGTCGCTTCATACTCATAAGAAGAACTCTCGCTTATAGAAGTTCCCATCCGGTGAAGCATTGCCATAGCTTACGTCACGAAACTTTTCACATTTCCTTCTGGGTCTCTTTTATCTTCCCTTACTGTCCGCAATAAAACCAATGTCGCGATTCTTACGTCCTATATGCGTACACTCGTGCAACTTTATTTTCAAAGTTTGCGTATCGTCGAGTGAACGAGAGCTCGGATAGAGGAAAAAAAAAATATATAAAAAGAAAAAAAAGATTTATCAAAGTATCTATAAGTAGCTTCATAATTTTTCTCTTTTCAATACATCGAAAATATGGATAATACAAAAATTATTTATTATGTATGTATGTATGTATGTATGTAACTATTCAGAATTAGTTTGCGTATCATCGTTGAGTGAACGAGAGCTCGTATAGAGGATAAAAGATATAAAAAGAAAAAATGATTTATGAAAGTATCTATAGGTTCATAATTTTTCTGTTTTCAATACATCGGAAATATAAGTAATACAAAAATCATTTATTATATATTTGTATATGTGTGTGTGTGTGTGTGTGTGTATGGACGTATGTATGTAACTATTCAGAATTTTGCATATTTATCCGCTGTAATTTTACACATGTTTTTAAAGCTTACATAACAGTGAAGTGAACGAACTCGAATAAAAGAAGAAAAGATAAATAAATTCATAGAAACATCTATACATTAATCATTTTTTTTTCAATACATCAAAAATATGGATAATATAAAAATCGTATATTTTATATGTATATGTGTATGTAACTATTCAGAATTTTGCATATTCATCAGCCGTAATTTTACACATATTTTCAAAGTTTGCTATCCTGGAGTAAACGAACTCGAATAAAGGGGAAAAAAGATAAATAGATGAATTCATAAAAATATCTATACATTAATCACTTTTTTTCCAATACATCAAAAATAATACAAGAATCATTTGTTATGTATATATTTATAAGTGTACTTAATATATATGTATAACTATTCAGAATTTTGCATATTTATTGGCTGTAATTCGACACATTTTGATTTTGATATAAATTACATGTGACAGTGTTCCATTAATTTGATTTGTAATTAAAAAAGAAAAAAAAAAGGGAAAGAAAGAATGAGAAGAAAAAAGGAAGAAAAGAAAAATAAAGAATAGAAAGAGCTATGAAAATAAAATTTTACCATATAAAATATATAAAATAATTCAGATATTATATACTTTTGATAAGAATTTCTCTCTATAGAAATAGAACGCGACCGAGAAATCGCTCGAGCTTGTTATCGTTATTTCGAGAGGAAATTCGACGAAATCCGTGACGGTTGGAGAGACTGTGAAACCGATCGAAGTATATCGCGGAAAAAGAGGATACGTCACGCAAGAAAACTGTTTCTGGCATTGCCAACGTTTCGACCTAGTTCGATGGCCAACGAGATGGCCGTATTTTTTTTATACAATCGTTTCCAAACCTATTACTAAATTCGATATTAACTGGAAGGTTTCGCGTTTATAAATAATTATTCTCGATTGCAATTCTACGTGGTATACGTCTAACGAACAAAAAAAAAAAGAAAAGAAAAGAAAAGAAAAGAACAAAAAAACAAAAAAGAAAAAGAAACGAAAATACGCGATCAAAACGATAAAATGAAATTTGCGTTAAGTGAACTATCCGATTGTTTAAGACTGATGTAAAAAGAAAAGAAAAGAGAAGACAAAATCATTCGTTATTTTATTATATATATATATATATGTATGTATGTATGTATGTATATAATCTTCTACAAAGTCTTACACAAATATGAAATCACGTTAATAATTAAATGTTACGTTAATTACTCTAATTAATAAACGTTACGTTAATTATACTAATTATTAAACGTTAATATACGATATTTAAAAGAAAAGAAAACAAAGAAAAGCAAAGAAATACATAAACAAGAAACGAAAAAGAAGAACAAACAAACAAACAAACAAACAAACAAACAAATAAATAAATAAATAAATAAAAGGAAACAACTTTTAATGAAAATTCCAAGAGTCCAGCGTTGTTCGAAAAGCGGAAAACGAAAAAATAGAAAAGAAAAGAAAAAAAAATACTTTGTGGATCGGTAACGCCTGGAAACTATATAACTTTCTTGTTGCCATAGTCGTCGTAGTCGACAAACATTAGTTCCGTCCTTTATGTTTCCACGCTCGTAAAAGACGCGGAACGCGATTTTCATTGGATGTAAAAGTGGCGCTACCGTGGTACCGTACGAGCGAAAACGGAGACAGATAGAGATATAGAGATGCGAGTGTTCAAGAAGAACAAGGAGAGAAATAGGGAGAGAAACAGAGAGAAAGAGAGAGAGGGAGCGAGAGACAGAGACAGAGACAGAGAGTAGGACGGATGGTTCGTTGCAGTCGCAGCATCCCGCTAACAAGCGGGTCAGATTTAATGGCCTTGTCTGCTGACGGATATTTAAACGTGCATTAAATGCAATCAGGCGACGTCGGAGATGCATCCGTTTTCACGGATGGGAGAGAACGAACGAATGAGAGAGAGAGAGAGAGAGAGAGAGAGAATGGATGCCGACTGTGACTAACTGACTGCTCGCTTACTTGACTGCCGTGTCAGAAAATTCGCCGAGGAAGCTCGTCCTGGTGGCAGTACTTAAGACTTAGATAATACTTTATCAACCGAAAGCTTCCCTCCTTTCTTTCTCATCCCTTCCCACCCCTTTTCTATCCCTTCTTTCCTCAAAGTTTCTTTTTATTTCGATTTGTTTCCTCTGACAACGAGCTAAGTTCATTTTTCGATATGTTTAAGAACATATAGCAATTCATTTTGTTATCAATATTTTGTCATAATGTTTTATGTTAATATCGATAAGATATTATTATGATTATTGATATTATTAATATCGGTAAGTTAATATTAATAGTTTCCAAGATACATACTGCATAGAAACGAAACGTAAAAATCAAGGGAGCAGAGTCTACTCTGAAATGTTCACGTACTAATTAGTAAGTACATTTCCGAGACGTTTACACTTGACTCGCTAATGAGGTACTGTTACATCTCTCAACGAAGTAATTAAGAGAACCGTTGACCTTTTCCTCAAGTTGAAGAGAGAATCTACTTGACTTCGAGGATTTTGGCACTCCTCTTATCCATTTGCGAAATAAAAATTCTTCGTTCTTATCAACTAAATAGATCATTCGTCATTGAATCATTCTCTTTATTAACTTCATTATTAAGCTTATTATTTATCATTAGCTTATTTGTTACATCCTTTTCATATCGTCGTCGTGAATATTTCTTTTTTTCGTCCTGATCAAGTGGAAACAGTGCGATTATAATTTTTTTCTTTTTTTGTTTTTTTTCTTTCGGCGATTGGTATCGATTTGGGGGATGAAACTAAGGAAAAATAAAAAGAAAAGAGAAAGAAATGAAAGGGAAAAAATTGAGCATATCTCTTTTTACAGTTATAAATCGCAGCCGGTAATATATGGCGCCCATTTGACTTTCATAAAACGACTGTTTATTCATTCGATTCACGACCTACCGGAGTACAAATCGACGTAGCCTCGCTCGCTCGACCAATCGACCGACCGACCGACCGACCGACCGACCGACCGCTCGACGAAACTGCGAATGACGAGAAGATATGACCATTTAAATGCACGTCAGAGTGTACTTGAACTCGACGTTATGTAAGCGCGCACTTGTGTGTTCCGCCGCAAAGAATAAATTAAACGACAGGTACGTAGCTTACCTCAGTGGTAAACCTCTTAAAGGTTAGAAAAGGCTATGTAAATTCGTTATATACTCCTTTTACAAGAGACGCGGTTATCTTTAACGAACGGAGACGACTCGATAGGGATCGCGTATTTATTCTTGCTGACACGAGTAAAGAGAAAGAAGAAAAAGAAAAAAAGAAAGAAAGAAAGAAAGAAAGAAAGAATTCAAACGGGCACTCTCATTAAACGGTTTTTGGTTCTTTTTTGTTCTTTTTCTTTTCTTCTCTTTTCTTTTTTTTTTTTATTCGTCTTTTTTATCCTCGACAAATATCAGATCTGACATGTCTCTCTTTTATGAGTAACGAAAGAGATATAATGGAAAAAAAAAGAAGGAGTAAGAAGGTACGTAAAAGAAAAAAAGAAATTATTATGTTGATTACGTTGGTTGTGTGGAATATATATATAGAAATGAGAACACTAAAAAAGAAAAAAAAAAGCAACTTGCTTTGCTATTTCTTAGTGTGTTCGAAGAGATAAACGTATGGTAATCAAAAATAAAAAAAAAAAAGGTAGAAGAAGAAAGAAAAAAGACAGAAAAAATTCTTCGTAATCATTTTTAAGAGCGGCCCATGCGAAGAACGAAAGAAAAAAAAAATAAAATATATTTTCACTTGACGTTTGTACAAGTGTTTCTCCTCTATTTTTTTCTTTTTTTTCTTTTTTTTTTTTTGTTTTTTCTTTCATTTTTTACCGATGATTAAAAATTGCGAGACGTATGTTTTTGTAAAGCGTAAAAAAGTTACTTTTAAACGGTTGAATCATCCTCTTAATCTCGACCAAGCAAAACTTTCTCCACCGCGGTATTATGCAAATTGTAAAAAAGTTTTCTTGCTCGCTCGAGAACAGCATAATGACTCATGCTTTTTCTTACTTCTTATTCTTGGTAATTACTTTATGCTTCGATCGAAAATATTTCAATATATATATATATATATATATATAAAAAGAAAAAAACAAAACCAGGATGTTCGAATGTTCCTCTTTTATTTAAATGTTCGTACTTGTATCTAAATTTCTCTCATTTTTGACGCTCCTTAAATATTAACAACAACAACAATAATAATGATGATGACGGAGTGATACAAATGTCACAAAAAAGCATCAAGAAAAGACCAAGAAGTACGGATCGTTGAAAATAGAAATAAATTACATTAATTGTTAAAAAAAAAAAAAAAAAAATAAAATTACACTCTAAACTCACGAAAACGCTAGAGAAAACACAAACAACGTTCGGACAAAGTTCCAAAAAGAAGTTAAACACGACGAGAGTATTCCTGATGTGTTTAGAATTAAACACAGTAAGAGAATTCTCGATGCGTTTAGAATTAAACGCAGCAAGAACAGTCTGAGAGTTCTTACAGTAGTCAAACTGTTATAGTATGAACTTGGCGGTATTGATTCGAGTCAGATTATAATAATCCTTAAATACTCAAAAAAAAAAAGAAAAAGAAAAAGACAAAGAAAAAAAAACAACAAAAATAATAATAATAGTAATAATGAATTATATAAGATTATACCAAGAGTTCGATCGCTCGTTTAATGAAGTAAGCAATACGCGACGTCCATTAAGAAAAGACTGGCGAGAAGTAATTGCTCGTTTCGAGTGGTGCCTTTAAAATGTGACGTTGATTGAGTCAACAATACCGTTCGTCTGGAGGCCGATTCGAGGCAACATCAGAACAGCAACAGCTTTCTTATTTATGGCTCTCACGAACACCAAAAGAGAGAGAGAGAGGAAGAGAGAGAACAAACAGTAAAACGGTGACCAAATACAGAGAAATTTCAATTAACGCTCATACGGTTGCTTTCTCGTAACAGAGGAAGGAAACTCGACGTAGTCTCTTTAAGAGATAATCGGTCCTATTCTCTTAGCTTTCGCGAACCGATGAAATTTCAAACTAATACGCTCTTCAACCACGTTCAAATCGTTTCGGTTTCCTGAGAAATACGCGAAATTAAACAGTTATACTAGTTATTACGCTTGTGTATCACACGTTATCTCTATCTCTCTTTCTCTCTGTCTAAGTAAAGTTAATCGTTTATTCTTTCACGTTATCTTTCTACGCGTATCGATCATCTATTTCTCTTCTCTATCACGCGTTTTATTCTTTCTCTTTTTTTTTAATTCTCTTTTATATCGTTTTTTTTTTTTTTTTAATGATTTTACTACTACAATTAACCACTTTATCACATTTTATCTTCTTTTTTAATAATTTGCAACTCTTCAATTTTTTTCCTCCTTGATCTTTTCCTTTGGCTTGTGTTTTCTTTTTCTTTTCTTTCTTTCTTTCTTATTTTTTCAATTCTTACTCTTATCTTTTTCTTAGTTCGATGGGAATAAATCTTGGAACGCTAACGAGGAGAGCACCAGTTTCCACTGTCGTCTCTTCTACTCGACCGTGAGATTCCGAGATAAATTTGGCGAGATCGTTAGCCGCGAGTGGTACCAGACGAAAGAAGGACCAAAAGTTTCTTAGGTTGTGACGAGAAAAGTCCAGCGTCACACCGGTAATAGTGCAAGTATGCCAACAGCTTTTCGCGTGCTGGAAAATTACAGGAAACGATAAAATACTTCGCGGAAAGTCCAATCGAACTTTTCTACGATTTTACACGATTTCTCATGACTCGTCGTGTGTGTATCTCTCTCTCTCTCTCTCTCCTTCTATATATGAGCACTTCTTTTTTTTTCTCCTACTTCTCTCTCTCTCTCTCTTACTCTCTATATATGAACACTCCTTTTTTTTTCTTCTACTTCTCTCTCTATCTCTCTCTCTCTCTCTCTCTCTCTCTCCTTCTCTCTTTCAATCTTTCTCTATGACCTTCTTGAAAAAGTTTCGCGTTTCGAACGAAATCCACTTCTCACGTAGCCCAAGGCACCTCGTTTCTCGTTGGGCACATTTTTCATCTTTTCCAAGCTACGTCCCACGACATGCCAACTCCCACCCAACCATTTCCTCCTACAGCCTACCACGTATATAAGATCTTTTTATTTTCATCTTAAATTGATTCACGACTTTCTTCTCTATCTTTGGCTCTTACAATACTTCGGGAAAAGTTTCGGTTTCCCTTAAAAAGTGAATTATAGAGTGTCTAAGCGTTATAAGTTATACACCCTACCCCAATTTTGCTTTCAATTTTCTCATCGTTCGTAAGTATTATATTATACTTACTTACGTCTGTCCGTCTATCTACGTTCGTTTGATTATTTTTTATTTTATTTTAGTTTATTTGATTCCATTGCTTTTTCTTCCCTTGTTTTTCTTTTCTTTTTTCTTTTTTACGTAACGCGATAAGGATATAAACGAGCCTTCGTCGTCATCGTCGTTGTCGTTGTCGTTGTCGTTGTCGTTCTTTTCGCTTTGTCCTTTTTCTCCGTTTCCTCGTTTTCTTTTCTCATTTGCGATTCCCTTGGCATCCCTACCGCGCTTTCATCGATCGTAATGATCGTTTCGTAAGCAGAATAAATTTCTCGTGAGAATACAATGCCGATTTGGATTATATTCGAGAAATTGATCTATTCTACGTTCGTTACGTTTACGTTTACGTTACAACCGAATAATCGTTTACGATACGTTAACCAGAAAGAGAAATTTATTCGAAACGAAAATGTATTCGACGTTCAAACAAAATTAGATTCTTGTCTCTATCATTTTAAACGATATCAATGAAATATCGACGCGATCGAATTTATAATGACCAAATGATAAGAACGTTTATTATCGACAATGAAAATTAATCGAAATTGTCGATCTTTTTCTCTTTTTCTTTCTTTTTTTTTTGTTGTCGCAAAGAAAAAAGTGAAACCTAATGTTTTCTTGTGTCTAAAAAAAAGGAAAGAAAAGAAGAACAATTATCTAATTGAAACCATATAGTACGACTATTGTTATATTAAATAATATATGTATGTACGTGTACAATTATTATAATCTTTATTATATAATCGTATACAAATACAATATATATTAAAAATTAATTTTGTGATCAAACAATGAAATAAAATGGATACATGCAGGCGAATGCGTTATTATAAAAATTATGTTTAATTAAGAATGCTATTATTATAGAAAGTTGAACGTATAACGTGTTCTTTTCTCTCTCTCTCTCTCTCTCTTTCTCTTTCTTTCTCGAATTATCAACGAGAATCGATCTAGTGCAAGCAAAGTCGAGAAAAACAGGAAATCGATTGTAATATCGAATAAAATTCACTCGAGTTAGAATATCTGTCTTGCTTTGCTCTTTACGAAGACAAACGTATTATACATTCTCTGTATATTTCTGTTTTAACAAACGATAGGTAAAAATATGTATCAAGTCATCTGTAACCGAAGAAACAATAATCCAACAAACACTCGTACACATGTAGTACTACCGGTTGAATTGAATAGGACGATGACGATGGATAGACGTAGGCCTCGTGTAATATTAATACAGGAGATGACACACGTACAACGATCGTATTATTACCGACCAACGTTTCTATCTTGCTTCAAATGCAAAGTGTATCTATCGTTTGTCGCAACAAAGAGATGCAAAGACAACAACAAAAGAGTCTCTTATTCCATCGTCGATTCTTCACCCAAGTCGTTTTAATTTAAATCGAAAAAAAAATCCAAAACAACGAGATCTTTGTTATTCGTTTTTCTATCTTTAAAAATTTCATTTTTTTCTTTTTTTTTTTTTTTATCTTTCGTACTGAGTTAATCGTACTGGCACAATGGTATATATATATATTTTTTTTTTTCTTGGATCAACTTTTATATTAATACTTTTTATTTGGTTAATAACATCGATCAAATATGATAGAATTTCATTTAAAAATTATTACTTTTTAGGTATAAATTGCGTACACGTATATATACATATATCGAATCATGCCAAATCAAATTGAAAGTGAACCGAGAAATAAACAAAGAAAATAATTACAGTACAAAGGGCTAATAACGAAATGTCATTGTGACGTACACGTCGTTTATTCCTATGGGAATAAATAAAATTCTCAACTTCGTTTACAATTCAATCCTCGATGTACGTACGTACATACGTACATATATACGCGTATAAGTTCGTAATATACAATTATAATATTTGTGTATGCGTGTGTACTAATTACGGTATATTAATATCATGTACGCGTGTAGTACACCAAGTTACAATAATACAGTTAAACATATATGTATATAACGAAAAAGTTTATTTAATAGCTATAATTATACTATAAGATTTATATTATATTATATCTATAGATTACTTGAATAATAATATTAATATCTATAGATTTGTATCATATTTATAAGATTTATATAATCATCTTTCTTTTGCTCTTTTTTTATTTCTCCTTTTCTATTTTTTTTTTTTTCTTTTATATTTCTCTGACAGTAATAAATCATTAATTACTACTAAATATTTATTCCTCTATATCTAATAATCATACGAATTAACGAATTAAATCAAAATCATTTTCACTTTCTTCAAATTTTCATTCTATTAATATCATTTACCGGAAGATCGATACGAGAAAAAAAAATATCTAAGAAGATGTAACTTCCATATTTATTCTCTCTCTCTCTTTCTTATCAAAAAAAAAAAGAGAGAAAATAATTAATGATCCGAAAGAAACGAGACAGAAGTTAGAAGATACCGGTTAACGAAGGTGGAAGGAGAAATTCTGAGAAGTCGTGAACAAGTCGCGAGTTTGCATTTCGTTGGCAGGAGTCTTACTTCCCTTTCTCTCTCTCTCTCTCTCTCTCTCTCTCTTTTTCTCTCTTTCTTTCTTCCTCCCTTGATTTCTCGCGTTTCACATCGTAAACCTTCTTCTTCTATGCTTTTGCAGAGCACGGCGAAATCCGATATGACGGACTTATCGGCTCTGTTATAAGTCATCGTAAAGACTACGGACTTTGTTCGTTATCTCTTTCTCTTTCTCCTTCTCTCTCTTTCTTTCTATTTCTGTTCTTTGCAAAGCACAGCTTTTCTTGGCTTTTTTCAGGGACGTTCGAAGAGAACATTCGAGGACGAATGCCTTGTCAAAAGATGAGAAGCAACCCTCGGAAAGTAGAGTTTGCGTGGGGTACGCGAGTAAGCGGACTGGTAGGGTGAATGAGTGGTGAAAAGAGGGTGGTAGGTGAGGGCTGAGTAAATGATGGGGAAGTTATAAAGACAAAGGAAATGCAAGTAGTATTAATGGAATACTACTTATCTCTGCGTAATGAGAAATACGAACTGGTCTCATATAAATTTACTAGGTTTGGAGGTACCTTTTGTTATATCCACCGGTCGTTCGTGCGAAATCCGATTATCCTTCTTACTGCTTCTAGTTGACTAGCTGATTACATAGTTAAAAATATATATATATATATGTATGTATGTATGTATGTATTATATATATTATATATGGTGTGTGTATTATATACGTGTTCATATATACATGTATGTACTTTTCTTTCCGCGCGATCAAACGGAACGATCGTATTTGACTCGATTTTCACAACGACGAAAATATCGTAATTTATTATCGAAATTAAAACGAATTTCAACGTGGAGTTCCATTTTTGTTTTCTTTCCGAGTCAAAAAAAAATATTCAATCGTATCAATTAAAAACAAATCTTCTCGGCCTTCTCTCTCTCTCTCTCTCTCTCTCTCTCTCTCTCTATCACGAATAGATTGTTTGGACTTCCTAGAGTAAAAAGAGTGAAATAAAAAATAAATAAATAAATAAAAGGGAGAAAAAAATATTATAATCGATTCGATTCGACAGAAAATATTGTTACACGAGAGAATAGAGAGATCGAGGACGAATTGTTCGTTTCGTGGAATTGAAAAAATGAAATAAAAAAAAAAAAAGAAGAGAAAGAAAATGGAAAAAGGAAAAAAGTAGTATGAAAAATGTTTCAACTTTTGTATTCGAATCTCCTACGGACTTCCGTAGAAAAAGACACTTTGTGGAAGAATGGCGAGCTCTGACGAGGCTTGTTCACGACAGATCTTCGATTATATCGGCCGTTTTGTCCCGTTGCTTTCAAAGAAAACTTTCTTCTTTTCGATTGAACAAGGAAAGACGGAAAAGTGTCCCTTTTGTTTGTCCACTCTTAGAGCGTTTGAGATTTCTCGCTTGAAGCTTCCTATCGAAACAATCGGAAACACTAAAAATGCATTTTCTCTCTCTCTCTCTCTCTCTCTTTTTCTATTTCTTCTAAAACACTTCATTTCGTAAACATTGATATTAAAAATTGACATCCAAAATAATACGAATGATAATAACAATTTGTACAATATACGTTCATACATTGATAAGTATTTATTGATAAATAATTCATACATTGATAAATATTCTATTTCTCCTTCTTCGAAAATACTTAAAATTCTTAAACATTAATATCTAAAATTGACGATCACGTTAGTAATGACAATAATAAAAATAATTTTCAATATTAAATTTGGTTGATTATTGGATCGATTGATATTGTCGTTTTCTATTTTGAAACTTTCCGATCGAAACTATCGTAAATACGTTCTCTGTTTTTTTTTTTTTTCAAAGGTATTTAATTTTGTGAACATTAGTTTGGTTAACAATGAAAATCTTTCTGACTCAGAAATAATCGATTTTTATTGATTTCAACATCAAAAGAAAATTAATATGAATTGTAAAACTCATTTTTGAACTCTTCTTCATAAAATATAGAAAATTTGAAGTTTAGAGAGTAAATTGACAAAAATTGTCAGAGGAATTCGCCGAGTAATTTTTATCAATATTTTATTTTATTTTTAATGAAGAAAATAACAAATAATTTTATTATTGTTTCCACAGCGTTACGTTACGATCGCGTTACGTTGCACGTCTAATGAATGAACGCTAATAAGTAAATAAATTTTCTGTCCTATTACGAAATTAAAACGGATTTGATTATTTTTATTAAAGAAAACATTTCTGAAAGTATATTATTTGTTTGAAAAATGTTATATTATCAAGTATATACCAACAAATTAATAAATTAACTATAACGATAGAAATAGTGTTGGTTGTTTAATTCTTCTATACTTTAACGAATATTCTTTTTCTCAATAGCAAAGAATGCGCTTAAAGGGAATTTACGAAGCATAGAGAGTGCTTCGCATAATTCCGTAGAGTTAATTAACAGGGAACTCGTTTGGAATGTTCGATGCATCGAATGGCACGTAGCAGCTTAGGAAACAATTTCAATAATCACGTTTAAGATCATTGTTTGAGGATCAATCGTGCTTTATCGAAAGTTTTGTTAATGTTCAAAACAATAATCGATTTGTCCTTCGACTTTATCCTACATCGTTTAAGTAGTGCTTCCTTTGATCTATAAAGGAAAAGCTTATAAACGGTTTAATTATCCAAGTTTCGAACAAAAAAGAAATCGATTTTATCAACTATGTACTACTACTACTACTACTACTACTATTATTATTATTATTATTATTATTATTATTATTATTATTATTATTATCATTGTTACTGTTACTGTTAATATTACTATTACTATTAAGAATATTAAGAATCCAAGCAACCCTCCTATAACACCGTACTTTAATTATAAAAGTACGGTTAATAACACAGTAAAAAAAGAAAAAAACGAAATACTCTGCTATAATAGAGTACTTTGAGAATACGGTTTTAATATAAGCACAGTATACAAATTTGTACGTGAATATAAGATAAATAGATTTATTTATTAATCTATTTAATAATAAAGTAAGATAATATTTATTATTATATTATATATTAATAAAGTAAGATAGTATTCATTATTATTAAAATGAAACAATTTAAATCAATAACACTCAATAATACTCGATTTCGATAACATTTATGATGGTATTTAGAAAACTATTTGATTAATCGAATTTGTAAATTTTTTATCTAATAATATTTTATTAAAATTTTAACGTTGGTCAATGTGTATTATTATTTAAATCATTCGAAAATCCTCGATCGCAAATAATCTTTCGTTTAAGGATGTCGAATTTCATATGAAACGAAATACCGAACATTTGTATATTTCTCGAGTATCTTATATCATGGTTTTCATATAAAACAGAAAATATTTATCCAATTTATATTCGCAGTTTCTTATAACATGATTTTGATATAACACGATACCACGAATTTAATCGTGTTATAGGAACGTTGTCCGGTATTACCTGACATTACTTCGAAAGTTTTTGTTAACTAATTAGATAATATTCCGAGGTTACACAACAACAACAACAACAACAACAACAGCAACAGCAACAATAACAAAAACAACAACGATAACGAAAATAACAAAAATAAATTAAAATAGAGAAAAGAAGAAAGAAGATGAAGAAGAAATAAGAAAAAAGCAAAAAAGAAGAAAAAGAAAGAAAGAGAGACAGAAAGAGAGAGAGAGAGAGAGAGAGTTGATACGAAAATCGAGGAAAACGTTTTTATCCAACTAACATGTTTCGTACCGTCCATCGCGTAGCGACCTAGTTTATTTGATCTGTGAGTAATCCGTCACGGGTGTGAGCGTAGAAACATTTTATTACATAACGTAACCTAGAAAAGAAAAAAAAAAGAGGAGGAAGAAAAAAAAAGAAGAAAGAGAGAGAGAGAGAGAGAGTGGACGCGTGTACGATGCAAAGTCATGTCAAGTCAGTATTACTATTTTTAACTTGGTAGGGAAGAAATTTTTTTTTATCGATAACCTTCGATACTTCCAAGATATTCTCTCTCTCTCTCTCTCTCTCTCTCTCTCTCTCTCTCTCTCTCTCTTTCTTTCCCTTCTGTAAACGTTATCGAGAGAATAAAAGTAAAAAAGATAAATTTTCGATATATCGACTTTTCCCTTTTCGAAAAAGCTTTCAAATCCTACCTCAACGAAGAGCAATCGTTAGGATAAATTTTCTAAACGGTTCGAAGGATAAACGCCGAACACAGAAAGAGAGAAAGAGAGAGAGAGAGAGAGAGAGAGAGAGAGAGAGAGAGAGAGAGAGGGGGGTAGGAAGAGCGTGAAAATTCTCTCTTCGAAAAAGAGCTTGCGTTGTACCTTTTACTGGCGTAGCTAATGGATAAACTTTCTAAATGACCTTCGCGTTTTCGGTTACGAACCGTGTTACCCTCGTAAAAGCATATACGATGTGATCTAAAGAATGCAAGATGGATATTTGTAATTTATGTAAAAAGCTTATATAATATTTGTGCCGGTGAATATGTCGTTAATAAATAAACTTTTATCCAAACTGTAGATAATGATGGTATATATAAGTATATACATTGATACTCAAAGTGGTTCGATTATTTAATCTTAACAGATGGGTCCTTTTAAAAGTCAAACGAAATTATTTTTAATAGATTTAATAAAATAGATTTAATCAATTTCTAAATGTTAATAATTATGTTTCTTTTTTTTTTTTTTTTGGTTTTAATTCACTTTGGTTTTTAAGAGTAAGTGTATATGTTCTTTACGTAAGTTTCGTTCGAATTTAATTTTCTTTCTTTCTTTTTCTCTCCCTCTCTCTCTCTCTCTCTCTCTCTCTCTCCATCTATCTCTGTCTTTCTTTCTTTGTTTCTTTTACATACGTAAACGAATAAAATTACATATGACATAATCGTAAGGAAAAGTTGAGTCATGATTTATCAACTTACATTGGTTGAAACCGATAAAGTCGAACAAGATTGCCGTTTTTAAATTTCGAAAGGAACAAACAAAAAATAAAGATAAAGAAAAATAAAAGCCAAATAAAATAAGAAGACAGAGAATTAAGACCGCAAAATCGTTCAGGCAACTGACCGCAGGAATGCAAAACAATAAGAATAGTATGGTGAAACGAGCATACTATCGATGCTGCGTTACTATAATAAGAATAAGAAAGAAAGAGAGTAAGAGTGAGTGAGAAAGAGAGATAGCTCGCAATAGAGACAAAACAATGCTTACATCTATGTATGTATGTTGTATATACGTATGTATGTACGATGAATGTATGTATGTACATAAAGGTATGTATACACGTACAAAAAAGCTTGTTAACCAGGATGCTTAAGAGTCTCTTAACGTTGTCTAATTATTTTTCTTAGGTTCTTGTTAGACGTCTAATAGGACGTAACGCATAAGTCAAAGTACTTCCTGGTGTTGTCCAATTAGATTAGAAAAAGAATGAGAGAGATATAGAGAGAGAGATAGAGAGAGAAACACAGAGAGAGAGAGAGAGATAGGCAGATAATTAAAAGATCATTGAACGATAGGGAATTAAAATGGACTTACCGATCGCACAGTAGAGTAGTAGAAACGCTGAGGCTGCTCGAGTGGCTCTCATGGTGAACAACGTTGCTTTCTTTCCTCCTTTCGACATATTTCTACGACGAAAAACAGTAGAAAGTAAAGGTAGAAAAGGTCCTTTCTACGGGCGCCTCATAATCTTCCTTGCCCGATGCTTTCTTATATGTTTCTTCTTTTACCTCTTTATTTTCTCTCCTTTTCTTTCTTTCTCGAGCGTCTTTCAGCGGACCGCCATTATGCTTTCATATGACGACGGTGTTAATTAACGCTCTTTCACACCGACGCCACACACGTGGTTGTTAATAACTTCGTTCGACGCGTTTGCTTTAGAGACCACCGTCTTCTTTTTCTTTTACTCTTTCTTTCTTTCTCTTTCTCTCTCTCTCTCTCTCTCTCTCTCTCTCTCTCTCTCTCTCTCTCTCTCTCTGAGAGAGAGAGCGTTACTTTACGATCGGAGTCTTCCTCCTTTTTCGATCGTTAAATGCACACCTCGATATTCTCTTTTCTCTTCGCAATAACGTCTTCTTCAAAGATCTTTCAACAACGTTGATCAGATTTTTCTTCTTTCATGAAGAGGAGATATACGTATGTATGTATTTAGATGGATAGATAGATGCATAGATAGATAAATAGATATATAGATAAATAGATAGATATATAGATACAAGATAGTAACAAGGAGTATAACTTGAATTTCCGACGTCTAAATTAAGATGGAGGATGTCGTCGATAATTGCTCCTCTTCGATGAAGAATTCTCTCCTTCCACTTCGTATCAGATGTTGTTATTACCTAACAAAGTTGAGGAAACAACGTCTAATAAATAGATCATGCTATGCTTATGCTACTTTTTTCTGCGTAGGCGTCGATATCGCCGGTTGTGACTTATGTTATACTTGTTACGAGAACTGGTAAGAGTTGGTCGATCAACCGACCTGCTTTAGTCATCTCTCTCTTTACCACCTAGCAACTCCCTTTTTCAATGTCACCGAGTAGATATCTTCGTCATAATAGAATCGCGGGATATATAAACGTGATTTCATTGTGAATTCAACGCGCTATGTCCTTCGTTCGCTTGGACAATCCTTTGCAACGATGACGTGTCTAACGTTACGTTGTAATTAAAATCGATCATGCAAATCGTCGAAGGGATGAGAAACGTCATCTATAAATAATAAACCATTGAACGATCTTTACGCTATATGTTTGGAATGATTATGGATTTTTAATGACGATTGTTGTTTTATATAGGTACATTAAATTGGTAATTCTTGATTTAAACCATACAATCAAACGATCTTTATTATTATTGGATCTAGAAAATAATTCGATCTGTTTTATAGCTTTCTTTTTGTCTTTTATTTTCCTCTACATTTTTTCTTTTTTCTTTTTATTTATTTATTATTTTTTTTTTTTACTTCTTTGAATACTTCGAAGTATAAAAAAAAGATCGTTTGAAATATAGTAGGAATATAAAAATTCTAAAGAAATATTAATACATTTTACATTTATATCACTTGAAACTTAAACAAATCTGTGATAATTCTCGATGGTTCTAATATTAAATTAATTAAATAAGAAAATATTAGTTTTTACAAGTTTTAATCCCCAATATCAAATCCTGATATCTTATCTATCGTCTAAAGCACTTTCGTATCGAAATCTTATTATATAGAAAATTCGAATAGTTGATCAAGAAAGGGAGTACCTTGAACGAGTCATTGAACGTCCAAGAGGAAACTAAGAGAGTATGTAGCTATATCTAGGAAGTCTATTTACTATTATAACCGAAGTGGGACCCTATCATCGTACAAGAGAGAAAGAGAGACGGAGTTTAACTTTATGATCTGGCAGGTTATAGAGACACCTTTTAATCCCACCTACACAATGGCTACGATGACGTAGGCGGCCATGACTGTTCCTATAACGAGCCAACGTAGGAAACTCTATCGACTCGATCGAGTATCTCTTCTTCCCTTAGCTAAGATTATTCTAGGAATATGTTATTATACTTGGAACGAAATATTCTCTTTCTCTCTCTTTCTCTATCTCTATCTCTATCTAATGTATGTATGTATCTATCTATCTATCTATCTATCTATCTATTTATCTCTCTTTCTTGATACAAGATCACGATGCTATATACTTATATGCCATCATGATGCATCGATTTACCGATCTACTGACACAACGTGATTACTATAGCAAAGAAAATAGATGTTCCTATTCTTTATCGACATATATAATAGTTCCTTTTCTTTTTTTTATATATATATATATATCTTATTTATTTTTTTATTTTTAAGTAGACGCGAGAGAAAGATATTTTTGAAAGCGTTAACTTGATCATTCGAAATAATTCAGGTCGTTTCTTTTTTCTGTTTTGTTTTCCTTTTTTTTCTTTCTTTTTTCTTTTTTTTTTTTTTTCCTTTGATTTCCTCGTGAAAACTTCGACGAACTTCGTTAAACTTTCTAACAAATTTTTAAGCTTTCCCCCCCTTTTTTTTTTCTTCTTTCTTTCCCTCGCTCCAAGTCACGTTTAAAATGTCAAAGATTATAAATACAAGTAACACCGAGTAACATAAACTCGTGTCTCGAAGTGTCTGGCGTTCACGAGAACGCACCTCGAACCGTCGTCGTCGTATCTTTTGTATCTGCGGTTTATCTTTATAACTTTTAAACGGGCGTCAACAAGCAACACGCGATACACTGATGTAAAACGTGGCGTTCGTGTAATAATTCAAGTGCACGCCTTCGAAAGTGAAACACCTCGGGTTTATTATCACGTAACACAGCAAGCTGAAATTGGGTCATACCTATCAATCTCTTCCCTAGAGCAGCAAATGCCGAGAGTAAGTGAGACACCAAGATCTAGAATACACTACGAAGATTTCTATAATTAATTAAGACGGATTTTACTCCATACCTTTACTTGGCAAAGTTACGTAAGCGATGTAAGCTTCTTAGCTATTAATCGTACCTATATATACATATAATATATATATATATATATATATATTATGTTATAGATAGGTATATATATTGTATATATGTATATGATGATGATGATGACGACGACGATGATATTTATATACAGGATATAAGAAACTAATAAAACAAAACTTCAGAAATGAATACATTATATATAAAGAAGAAAAAAAAAATAGGTTCTATCAACATAGTTTCAAAAATACTGAATTGTTAATTTATTAAACTTTCAAGTATGATTTTAATATTTCAACTACGTTTATTTTATTCGTTATTTAAATTAAATTAAATCTGAGATATTAGTTATATTATATTCAAACATGTAACCGTGTCTGAATTCTTTGTTATATCTCACATCTCTAACATCCTCAAATGAATTATCATGTTCGTAATCATAAATAAATGTATTTTGGAAGACATTTAAAATTCAATAAGACGACGGTCTAAGACTTGAAGATAGACATTTTGAACGTTTTATTAAAAGAAATATCAATAAGTATATTTCCAAAAAGTAAATATAATTGAATTAAGATCGTACTTGAATGTTTTATTACGTATTGTTAGAAATTTAGTATTTTCGAATCCATGTTGACAGAAACTATTTTTTTTTTTCTATAATTAATTTATTTCCGAAGTTTGATCACATAGTTTTGTTATACCCTGTGAATATACATATATATGTATATACATATAATATATATAAACTCAATTTATAATTTCCGAAGTTATATATTAGGCTGATTAATAACGAAACGATCTTCTCATCGTAATAATTCTTTTAATAATCAACTAAGAAACGTCACGATTATTATGACAGACAATAAATGATCTTCCTTATCTATGTTTCATTGACAGATATCTTTTTGTTTTTCTTTTTCGTATGTGTATATATATATATAAAATTTAAAAATCATTTGATCTGAGAATAACTGTTAATTTAAGTTATGTCTATAATCTCGTTAGCCTTTAAATATCGTTTTTCTTACTTCAACGATAGCAGATGCAGAAACGAACGATAAATTATATTGTGTAAATAATTGCATCGAAAGAAAAGTATTATAAGCTGTTTGTTTTATAAAACGAATCAATCTAGACACATCCACATGTCGTTTTATGAATTATTCATTACTGGTTTTCATGCTCGATAACATTTGTATTTACAAATCTTTCGAAGAAATGTATATATATATGTATATTTTGCTTTCTTTTTTTTTTCTTTCAAATAATTTCATTCTCCAATTTTGCATATTAGCCTGTCTAAATATGTTATTCCGAATAAAATTTAAACTGAAATAAGAAAATAATAGAGAAAAGAAAAGAAACGAAACGAAACTAAACGTCTGCGTGAAACGACATTTATTTTCGAAAAAAGTCGAAGACTATCGCATACCAAATATAAATTGGATACTTCCATGAATGAAATATGAAAGAACTGATAGAATCTTAAGAGTACAAATATTCAAGGATAATATTAAACGGGGTCAGTATGAAGGATTAATCTTCTTCGAATAATTATTTCGTTCTTGCCGAAAGAAATGAAAAATGAAGAAAGAAAAAAAAGGAACAGAAGAAGAAAAAGAAAAAGAAGAAGAAGCAGAAGAAAAAAAAACAATAAAAATAAAGGACGTAACTGGAACACGATGATGTGATCAACGACCGGTTTACATGCGGTCGATTGATTCTCAAAAGAATAAGACGTCAAAAGTATATCCGTGAAAAAGAAAAGAGCAAAAAAATAAAAAGAAAGAGAGGGAGAGAGAGAGAGAGAGAGAGAGAATTTTCAATGGTAACAAATAATTCGCGTGGGAGCATAAGACCCATCGTTCTTTTGAGTAGACAGAACGTCGAGACTCCTTTGAAGTTGTTCTGTAGAGAGAGAGAGAGAGAGAGGGAGAAAGAAAAAAAGAAAGAGAGAAAGAAAGAAACACCTGTAAGTGCAATCGCGGAAGTAGTCGTGGTAAATACTCGGGTAGTCATTAATCAAGCACCAGGACGTCTCTCCGAACTACGATGCAAATGAGGTCGTGCGTTGTGTTTCGAGAGACGGATCGGACGGTCGCACGAGCGCGATCTCGATCGCGGTAAATTCAAATTATTTTCTCTTCTTTTTTGTTCTTCTTTTTTTTTCATTTTTTTCCCTCTTTATTCTCTTCGTTCGATCGCAAAACAAAACTCTTTTCATTTCGAATTTCGAAGCGAAATATGTAAAAAAAAAAGAAAGATCGCATTCCTTTAGCGTGACTTTCATGTTCCTTTTTATTACGAAAAAGAAAAAAGAAAAAGAAAAAAGATAGAAAGAAATAGTAAATAAGTGAGTAAGTAAATAAATAAAAAAGAATTGAATCATACGTATAATCTGTACGAGTTAACCGTATGTTCCTATTAACGTATTCACAGTCAGAACGAATAGAAAAGTGTTTGTTCACGTGACTTATCGTCTTAAACAAACGTATATCGCCCACATTTCTGCTTTCTATTTCTAAGAAATAAATTATTGGCGTTGAAAAGTGCGGAGGTAGACGGACTATCGCGATATCACTAAGGGAAGAGATTTCATTCGAGATTGAAATCGATTTTCAAAAGTTCCAGAATATTGCGAAGACAAATTTCTCTCTCTCTCTCTCTCTCTCTCTCTCTCTCTCTCTCCTTTTCTCCCTTTCTGTCTCTATCTCTCTCTCTCTCTCTTTCTGTGTCTCTCTTTCTCTCTTATACACGTTCAAATTCTATCGTCGAGACGTAATCAGGATTGATTTCCTAAGCGATTACTGAAATTCCAAGCATGGTACTGGACTTCGATTGGAGAGAGGAAGTCGCCGAGAATATCGTTACCAAATTCGTCGAATTCCCAGAGAATTTTAAGTGGAGGCTATTAGAGAGACCAACTGAACATTACACGTTATTTCGTGTGTGTATACACGTGTGTGTCTTTTTCTGTGAATTTCTGTGAATACTTTCGTGTGTGTACTATGCGGGTTACCTTTTATAAACGAAAAAAACGAACTTAGAACGCTACACTCCCTATCGCTTTTACATCCACCCTGTTATTTTCTAACAAAGATACGTATCGTGCATGATACGTGCGTTCGTTCGACATCTCCAGATTAGAGAGTTCTAGAATGTATACGAAAAGAAGAATAATCGTTTAGACGATGAAAGTTTCGTCTTTTTCATGGATTTTCTTTTTCGTTATTTCGATGGGAATAAAATGATTTATCGATGAAGATGGAGGTAGAATGATGGAGCGAGATTTATGTGCATTGTCTTGTTCATTTTATCTGGTGGAAGAATACACAGAGAGAGAGGGAGAGAGAGAGAGAGAGAGAGAGAGAGAGAGAGAGAGAGAGAGGCAGCTAAGAAGTTAGAGGTACCAAGTTGAGAACCATGTATCTATCTACATAGGTATATGTATAATGACTCTCTCTCTCTCTCTCTCTCTTTGTGTATCTATCTCATCTCTATCTTTCTTTCTTTCTTTCTTTCTTTCTCGAAGTAACGTAATAATTGCAGGTAATAAATCACTTTGATATTTAATATTATTACCGGTGTATATCATCTCCTTGATACTCCTTAGTTAACTAGCCGCACATGTTTTGCTGTTGTGACGTTAAAGGATCTCTAATAACGAGTCGAGCATACTAGAAATCGTCTAATAATTCAAGGATTCTCGCTGGCCTTCTTGTTATCGAACTTACAAAGAGAAAATGCGAAAACATACATATATACATACATACATACACACACATACATACATACATACATCATACATACATACATCATACATACATACATACATACATACATACATACATACATACATACATACATACATACATACATACATACATACATACATAAATACATACATACACTTACCCTTCCTCCACATACATACGTATGTATATATATAGGTATACATATATATATATTCTCCCTTGCTCGAGAATACTGAAATAGTTTGAATAGTTCAAAGTAACACTTATCATAGTGGAGTATTCGATATCTTCACGGATAATTAGAAGATCTCCAAATAGTTATCTACTCTAGGAAAATTTCATCTTCACTTGAGAATTTAATAGCACTAGAAATTTAGGTACTAGTTCCATTAGAAACTTATAATAATGATTTAAGAACAGGGTAATCATCATCGAACGATTCTAAACGATTCACGATCCTCCAATAAAATTTATTATTCGAATCAACTTTTACATAATCGTAAGAATATTTCAAACGTATTGAATTATCAAATTATTATATATTATTATACCATATAAATTTTTCACAATATTTCACTTTGACGATCGAGTTTCGTGTAAACGAATTTCATCGATTCGAATTTCATTAATTCCATTCGATTATTTGCAGAAGTTCGATGCGATGACCAAACAAAAGGAGAAAAAAGAAGAGCAAAGAAGAAATTTAACAAAAGTTAAACAAAAAAAAATGAAAATAAAAATTAACAAAAGTGAAATTAGCAGTTGAAACAAACAAAAAATAAAACAGAGAGAGAAAGAGAAAAAGACCGAAAGAAAGAGAGAGAGAGAGAGAGAGAAAGGTAAAATAGTAAAATAGAAAATGGAAAAATGTCGTGTAAACACGGAGGTTTAACGTACTTACTTACTCCGTGATGATAAAATCGTGATGATTCAGTATATGAAAAGAAGTGCAGAGGAACGTAACGCGATATTAAGACGGGACTACCTTCGTTCGTTATAATAACAATAATTTTTCCGGTTTCTCTCGTATAACGCGAGAGAGTTAATCGCGCGAGGAAAGCTACGGGAGAA
>NC_066588.1:7980000-7987500 GCF_905475345.1 Vespula vulgaris
TAGATAAAGAAGGATGGGTTTTGAATGGAGTTTATTACGTAAAGATTTTATCGTGTCTTTTAGCTTAATAGCTAAGAAATTTGATAGAAAACGAAAGGGGCGTTGAATGTCTTGTAATGGATAAATATTTTTATTTCGATATACCGAACCTTATAATATCCAGATTTTTATTTTATATCAACTTCGTCTCACGTTCATTTCAAATTACTTAACTATCGAAAGAAAAAAAAGTAGACAAAACGAAAGAAATAGAGAGATATAAAGAGAAAGAGAGAGAGAGAGAGAGAATGAGAGAAGAGTGGAAAGAAAATAACGAGCAAAAGATTATATTCAATGGATTAAATTCGATGGTAAAGAATCCGATTTAAAGAATCAAGATGCAAGTAGTTTGATTTTGAGATTAAGAGAGAAAGAGAGAGAGAGAGAGAGAGGGAGATCGAATAGCTCGACGATCGAAGAATAGTACTTGCAATCAAGGTCGATAACTCGTAATCGATAACTCTTACTAACAATCACATTATCGGAAAGAAATGAGTCGGAGAGGTAAACGAAGTGAAAGGGATTCTTGGCAAGTGGCATAGATAGAGCAAATTATCTCTACGTCAAACGATATTCTCTCTCTCTCTCTCTCTCTCTTATAGTCTCGAAACACCCTCCAATCAAGTTCGAATACCAATTAATTAACCTATCATTGTATATCCGCGATACAAATATAATAATAAAAATAAATAATTTATTGGTATATAAATATAATAATATGATTATAATTGAATAATATGAATATAATTATATATAATATGTTATATATAAATATAATAACGAAAATAAATAATTGATTTTTGTTATTATATTTACAAAAAGAAAACGAAATACTTTTGTAACAAAGAAAGTTAATATTGTTTACAATTTACGAATAATTACAATTACAATTAATAGTTTTTACATATTTACGAAGAAGAATAATTTTCTAACGTTTTAATAACACGATATCGAAACATCGTTTTCACTAGCTCTCTAGTCTAGTTTCCATTCTTTAGGATTATATAATTAATTATAGTTTCGTCGAACGACAAAGAAACATTCCAAAGGATTGAATTCGGTAAATTGTTTAAAGAAAAAGATTCGATTGTTCTATATATCTGTTCGATAAGTATCCTTAACGTTCTCACAAGACACTGAGAGAAAGAGAGATAGAGAGAGAAAGGGAGTGAATTTAAGGGTGAAATTCAGGCTGCATTGGAAATTCCACGAATAGCAGTAACCGCGCATTCTTGACGTCCCACCAAACGAAGCTCCTTTTTCTTTGAAACGTCTTTTGTTCCGGATCGTTTCATCGGTAACAAAATACTCTCTCTCTTTCTCTCTTTCTCTACTATCAAAAAAACTAAAGAGTAAAATAAAACTCGAACTATTTCCAAAGTGAATACGAGACAAGCAAGTATCCATTTTATCGTTACTAATGATATAATATTAATCAAGGGAGATTGTAAATAAATCAGATTTCTTTCTTTGATTATTCAGTCTTGCGAGGAACATTGAAACTCTATACAGAATTTTATCTTCGATACTAAAACATGTATTCGTAAAACATGTATCGTATACTATTATATTAATATTTTTCCAATACATAATTCAAGCATGAGATTCGAAGAATATCACTTAAACTACGCTTGAAATCGATCATTTAATAATTCATAGTAACCCACACAAAGAAAAAAAAAAAAAGAGAGAGAGAGAGAAAGAAGAAAGATTTCGCTAGGGAACCAAACACGTGCAACCGATTTCACGAGTACGTACACCTGCTGCATTAATTCCTTATGGTGGGAGTTATCTCTCCTTGCGACCGAATGTTTTCTTTTTTTTTTTTTTTATATATATATCTTATCTTTCTTTTTCTCGTCGTATTTTACATAAAAAAAATATATATATATATGTATTGATAATATTTGCATGAATCGAAGCGATAATAGTTTTTATCATTATCATTACAGTTATTTGTGAAAAAGATTTTCAAGTTACAAAAAAAAAAAAAGAAAAGACAAAAAGAAAGAATATCCCAATAAATTATTTATTATTCCATAATAACTCCACCTAATGGATACTCGATATTCATTTAAATTGAGCGCCATTCATATTTTAATAAATTATCGTCAATTTTCATTATTTACAAATAACCATAATGATGGCTGAAATTGGCATAATTGATTTATTCCATCTCCAATAGATGTGAAACTTAGTTGAGCGCACGATTATTATTTACAGTCGTAGAATAAAACTCAAAAGGATAGATAGATACGAATGACCAAACGTAATGACTAAAAAGAAAATCTACATCGTATACTCGTCGTATCCCGAATGCGCGTGTAAAAATTATTGACGCAAAGTGATATTTACACTCGTATGCGTTATACGATCGGGATGAAACAAGGATTAAAAAAAAAAAAAAAAAGAAAAAAGAAAGAAAAAAGAATAAATAAATGAATGAATAAAAAAGAAACAAAAAGAACATAAGAGATATATACACGCATAAGTAATAAAGTAACCTACCCAGAACGAAAAAGTTACAACGCCTGTTACAAATCATTTATTAAATATTTTCGATAGAATATATGCGACATATGCAACTAACGCAATGATATCGTTCTCGAAGTAGATTAGTAATTAGGATAAAGAAAAAAAAGAGAGGGGATGGTGGAAAAGGGTGAAAGGTGGAAGAGGCAGGGACCGAAAACGCGGCCGGAAGCAACGCTTTATGTACGTGCGTGTGGTCGGGAGTCCGATAACGGCACTTTACGCGAGGGAAACCGACTATTCGCGCTCGAGCACGCGGATAACGATCACTTTGAATCAATAATTCAACCGCGACAAGCCGCATCTCCCATTTGCCGTAATGGACGATTGAAATTACGCGGGCGTACTCACTCCCACCACTACCATCACTACCCCCACCACCACTACCACCACTACTATTACCTCCAATACCACTACCACCCCCTTTATCTCTACTCTTCTATTTTCTCCTATAACAACATCCCTTCTCATTTTCTCTATCTCTCTCACTCTCACTCTTATATCAACTTTCTCTCTCTCTCTCTCTCTATATATATATATATATATATATATATATATATATCTTTCTTTCTCTCTTTTCCACGCACAAGGCCAATTCGTTCGAGGTATATAAACCAGCTTCAACAATAGGGGGACGAGGAAAATCGAACAGGCTTTTCCAGTATACGTGTGCGTGCACGTATGCGAACTTTGGATTTCGCTTTTTGCGGATGTCGAGACTTGAACGCCGACACGATTTCCATGAAAATTTGTGGCTCGTGTAAACGACGCGATCCTTGCCACCCTACCTCCCTGTTCACCCTCGCCACTCATCCTCACCCTCCTTCTCTTTCTCCTCCTCCTCCTCCTCTTCCTCTTCCTCTTCCCAATCCACAGAGCACCATCAGCAACCACGCAAATCCACTACTAGCCGTTGCAAACTCCCTATCGAGAATCGATCCTCGTTTTCTAAGCCTCGTTTTACCTCTGACTCCTCTTTCGAGACTCTTTAAATCTCGGCCTTCTTATACGCTTCCTTGAGAATCTTCTCGAGGAGTTTTGAAGGGAATGAGGACTTGCGAGGAGTCTTAGACTTCCTTTAGGATTTTTGGATCTCTCTCTCTCTCTCTCTGTCTATCTATCTATTTTTTTCTCTTTCCATCTTTTCTTTCTCTTTCTCTCTCTATCTATTTTTTCTCTTTCCATCTCTTTTTCTCTTTCTATTTCTCTCTCTCTATCTTTTTCTCTCTTTATCTCTTTCTCTCTCTTTATCACTCTCTCTCTCTCTCTTTTTATCTTTTTCTTTCTGTATCTCTCTCTCTCTCTCTCTATCTCTCTCTCTCTCTCTCTATCTTTCTCTCTCTCTTTCTATCTTTTTCTCTCTCTATCTCTTTTTCTCTTTCTATCACTTTCTCTCTCTTTCTCTTTCTCTATCATTCTCTCTCTCTCTCTCTATCTTTTTCTCTCTCTATCTCTTTTTCTCTTTCTATCACTTTCTCTCTCTTTCTCTTTCTCTTTTTATTTTTTTTTCTCTCTCTTTTTTTTTTCTTATTTATATTACTCGTTCGCAAGTATACTTCGTATATGTATATGTATGCATATGCGTGTTGTGTTTGTGGGTGCTATATATACTCTGTGTGTATATATATATATATGTTTGCGCATGCGTGTTTAAATATTCGTGATCTTAAACGGGAGTAATATTAGATATAAGTTATAATATATTCATATACTCTCTCGAGGTAATGCTATTATCGTTCGCCGATTGCTTCCAATCCTTGATATTATCTAATACATGAACGTTTAGCCGATACCAGAGTATTAGATATAATATACGAATTAGTGGATTTATTGGTCTTGTTAGGATTAGCTTTGCTATTATGTGTGTGTATATATATATGTATGTATATATATATATATATATAATCCTGTTGAAACGATGTTAAATATCAAAGAAATGTTAGGAACGTTTGAATTATCGAATTATCTAAATGATTCGAAACTTTTTCAATAGAAAAATATTAATTTCGTTAAAAATAAAAGTTTATCGAATGAAAAATTGACTTAATTAAAATTATTATCTAATGAAAAAAGAGGGAAGGTACGAAAGTAAATACACACACACATATATATATATACACACATATGTTAGAATTTAACTTTCTTTTTCTTTTTTTATTTCTTTTCCTTCTTCTTTTTTCATTTCTTTCTTCTTTTCATTAAAATCGCCATTCACGAAGATCAGAGTGATTAGAACATGCTGCTCGAGAACGCCAGCTACGTCGGGAATGTTGATTCTAGCAGAACGATGAAATTTACATAATCGTCGTTCATTATCGAGAAAGAGAGAAAGAAAAGATCGATAGATCGGCGATAAGGTGAATTATGGTGATTATATGATACACACACGATCGAGGTAAAAATAGTGAGAGTGGAAAATTATAGGATAACGAGTAACATACAAAGTTTTTCCTCCCGCGTTCGTGAACCTCAATCGGTCTATGGAATGAATGATTAATGAAGATTATTACTGTCGTGGAGAGTTGCGTAAAGAGGGATAAATAGGAAGCCTGAACGATGCGGTAGCGAATAATCGCAAACCCATTGAAATGTACAAGATATTCGAAATCTTGAAATGTCGAAACAAGAGCTGTACTATTAACATTTTTATTTTCAACTCTTCGCTCCTCCCTTCCGTGTTTTTTTTTCTATTTGAATTTTTATTTCTTTAGAGAAATAATACACCTAAGAATTTCGACTCCAAAAGGTATGAAAAATTCGGTAAATATATTTTTTTTCTTTCTTTTACAAAATCACAAAAACTTTGTGTTTTATATAGTTTATACAATTTCTATCATATCTTTATATATATGTTTTGTATATATAATAATTTATATATATATATATATATTTATTTATATTCATACTGTTTTTATAAGTAAGGCATAATAATGTATAATTACGAATATAACAGTAACTATAAATATATAAAATGAAATTAATTTTTGAAAATAATTTGTAATATATATTCCATACTAGTGAACGAGAAATTCTTGTATACTTGTCAATTTTATCTTGAAAATAGATTTAAGAAATTTTTTGAAATAGTTTGAATCTACTATTTTCACATGGGAGATAAAGATTTAGCTAGGTTTTGACTTTAAAAGAATTCATTTATGGGATTAACTAACCGTATAAAATATAAATGAATTTTTAAATTGTACACATCCTAGTTAGTATATCACGGCGGACTTCACAAAGCGTGGTACGATATTCTCCGAATTTCACATAATTTTCTTAACTTTGAAGTTATTAATGTAATATTTAAAAACCAAGGCACACGATACGTAATGATAAAAATCATTTATTTTTTACAATATAGAATTCAATATAATCATAAATTAAAACGGCATAATAAACATAACAACCCGATAAGATATTTAAATGAAACAAAAATTATTATTATTGTCATAAAATAAAATAAAAAGAAAGAATAATAAAAAATAACTTCGATTGCATAGTTACAAGTTGTTACCATAGTTATTAAAAATCGAATTCAAAAAATAACTTTCGGATTCGATTTAAAGTGAAACTTAAATGCTTCAAAATTTACGATTTTTACAACTCAATAATTATAAACGTGATGATACAAATCCATTTACACTTCATAATAATAAACTTGTAAATTGTAAAAGTGTACTTTGAATAAGTAATTTGTGATTGTGTTTTATGATTTGTGATTTATGATTTGTGATTTGTATTGCGGTTGTGATTGCAATTTGTGATTGTAATTTGTGAGACATTGTGTAATCGAAGAATAATTAAAGAAAAAATTGTTTACATCCTTATCCTTAAAGAAGGATAGAGCGATATGCTCGATTTTCCGAATGCATTACATAAATTATGATTATATAAATAATGAATTGGGTGATAAAGCGTTTTTTGCAGACGAGTCAAACTCGTGATTTATTTACGAGATATTAAACTGTTGTCATTTTGATTCATTAAAAATATGAAATATAATCGATTCAATAACGATCTCCGTTCAATCACGTCGTTCAACCATTCACATCATCATCGTTAAATCACAAATTTATGAAAAGTTTCCCTTTACGTAAAATGCGCATCGTCAATATTTTATATCTAAATAAACGACATAATGCAATATATTGTTTATATATGAAAGTATAATATTTGTTTAGCCAAATATAGAAATTTTCAATTAAAAACTACTATACAGAATGTTGTTTAATGAAATATAAAATACTACAATTTTCGAGATTATTTATTCGCCGATTTATTATTTTTATATCGCTATCATTATTTCAGAAAGAGCCGAAACAAGATTTTTCTAACGCGCGCCATTTCGCTTCGTCGAGCCTACAATCAACAAACGTTTATATAATAATTTTAATCGCAACGATAAAAGAATGACGATTAGTTTGATTACTTTTTATTACACTTTTTTTTATGAATGAAAAAAAAAAAGAGAAAATAAAGCCGATCGAACAATACTTTCATAAATAGATAGGCAGCATGAAACGTGATCATAGATCGATCTCGTAGCTACGTGATAATTAAACATACGGCACACACAAAGAAACAGATAAAAAATGGTGTATGTATATCTCGAGCAACAGCAACGTATGCATGAAACTACGTAACTGTATATTCTGATTTGTTGAAATCCCATTTATAAACGAACTTCGACACTGTTTTGATACGTTTCTTTTGTTATTTTTTTCTTTCTTTCTGTTTGTTATTACTACATTGTTTCATACTATATTTTCTTTTTATATATATATATATATATATATATATATATATATATATATATATATATTTATCCTTTTTCGTGCTTTTTATAACAACGTCGAAACTGCTACTGTATCGTTAAAAATACAAATTTCGTTTCTCTTGCTTTCTTAATTAGTTTAATTTCGCCGCTCA